>NC_143042.1:37552500-37735000 GCF_057628025.1 Oncorhynchus mykiss
GATCATGGCTAGAAGGGATCCAGCTTTCTGTGACATCGGGTGGTGTAGGTGTCCTGGAGGGCAAGTAGTTTGCCCCCGGTGATGCGTTGTGCAGACCTCACTACCCTCTGGAGAGCCTTGCGGTTGTGGGCAGAGCAGTTGCCATACCGGGCGGTGATACAGCCCGACAGGATGCTCTCGATTGTGCATCTGAAAAAGTTTGTGTGTTTTTGGTGACAAACCAAATTTCTTCAGCCTCCTGAGGTTGAAGAGGCGCTGCTGCGCCTTCTTCACCACGCTGTCTGTGTGGTTGGACCATTTCAGTTTGTCCGTGATGTGTACGCCGAGGAACTTAAAACTTTCCACCTTCTCCACTACTGTCCCGTCGATGTGGATAGGGGGCTGCTCCCTCTGCTGTTTCCTGAAGTCCACGATCATCTCCTTTGTTTTGTTGACATTGAGTGTGAGGTTATTTTCCTGGCACAACACTCCCTCACCTCCTCCCTGTAGGCCGTCTCGTCGTTGTTGGTAATCAAGCCTACCACTGTAGTGTCGTCTGCAAACTTGATGATTGAGTTGGAGGCTTGCATGGCCACGCAGTCATGGGTGAACAGGGAGTACAGGAGAGGGCTGTGAACGCACTCTTGGAGGGAATAATTACATTCTTACTGTAGGTAATTCCACTGAAACTATGATTTGAGAATCTTGAAGTTGATATTTCACTACGTGGGCCTTTAATAATGAGGTTGGTATACTGATGGAACCTACAGAGGACAGGTTACAGTTGTAAGGTATGTTAGGTGATTTAAATTGGAGTCTGATCTGCTGGTAATCTGGTTTTGCATGCCTTTCTTGTCTCCCTTCACAGATTATGCAGACTGTCTCTGCGGACCCCTGGGAGATTACGCGCAGCTCTATAAAACTGGGGAGGCGCCTGGGCGAAGGTTTCTTTGGAGTGGTCTATCAAGG
This sequence comes from Oncorhynchus mykiss, assembly GCF_057628025.1. Taxonomy (NCBI): domain Eukaryota; kingdom Metazoa; phylum Chordata; class Actinopteri; order Salmoniformes; family Salmonidae; genus Oncorhynchus; species Oncorhynchus mykiss. The sequence goes on from NC_143042.1 coordinate 37,553,449, forward strand.
CCTCTATAACAACACTCCAGTTGCAGTGAAGACCCTTAGACATGGTAAACACCTGGGACAAGTTTTTCCAAAAATCTGCATAAGAATGATCTAGATTCTGTAATTATCCTCTATTTGTCAATCCAGGATCCGATCAATCAGATTTTTTTGCCAGATTTTCGGGAAAAGGATGGGTTGGGATCCTTCTGATCCAGATACCACAATATCATGTTTCTACTTCTACACTGTCATAGAGAAACAGAGATGAGTAAACTACATAAAAACCCAACATTTAAAGACCCCCTTCAGCTATTTTTGTACTTTTCTCATTGAAAAACAATATCCCAAGTATAAATACAGTGATGTACACACACTTGAGGGTAAAAAAAATTATGTTTGGAGAATTTTTGTATATTTTAGACACAACTGCCAAATTCAAGGAGTTGGTCTGATTGGTCCACTGTTGTGTCATCGACATCCCTCCCTCCTTCCAGGAACAGAGGCGTGCTAGAGGCGACACTACAGACCCGAGTTTGATCCCGGGCTGTCCCATAGGGATCGGGAGTCCCATAGGGCGACGCACAATTGGCCCAGCGTCTTCCGGGTTAGTTGAGGGTTTGGCCATCATTGTAAATAAGAATTTGCTCTTAACTGACTTGCCTAGTTGAATAAAAAAAACAATTCTAAGCTTTAATACAATCTGATTGCCAAAATACGATTAGAAAAGTTTTTAAAAACCGAGCCCAGGTATCTTTGCTATCTGACTTGTGGACATGGTAAAGCTTGCATGTCAAAATATCAATCCCTTGTTTGTACTATTGTTATTTTGCTAATATTTATCAGTAATACTCTCTAATTCTACTGTACATTAAGGTGGCATGGCTATATTGCATTTTGTTTGTATTTGCAGACATGCAGCTGTACACAGATTTTGCCATCGCTTAGGCAATGTTAATTTGCTATCCGAGTGACGCAAACATTAGTCAATGTGGGGCCCCTGCATAATCCGGCCATGATTACCACAATTTTGAGATAGCTGGTTAGCCTAATGTAACACCTACAGCAGTGATTCCCAAACATTTTCACTCAGGCCTGCTCCCCCTCCCTCTCGAGCGCCAGGCTGCCCTTCATTACGCACACCTGTCACCATCATAACGCTCATCAGCGCTCATTGGACTCACCTGGACTCCTTCCCTTTGTTGATTGCCCCCTCTATAACGGTCTGCTTCCCCGTTTGTTTCCTGTGTCTGCATTAATGTCGTTATGTGTTCATGTCCACACGCTGTCCTGTTCCATGTCCGTCGATATTAAATGTGCACTCCCTGTACCTGTTTCTCGTCTCTACCAGCGTCGACCCTTACACAGGCCCCCCTCTTCCTCACCGGGAAACATCCCCCGCGTGCTATGTCTATTTCTATGGATACAAGCACTGTCCATGACGACAAAAAACTGGCCACACCCCTCTTGTTGGCAGAGAAAAGGTTTAAAGCAGGTTTAAAGCAGGTTTAAACCTTATTTCCTGCAATTCTATACATTTTGCCATGTCTTATGTGTGTTCATGTGATATCTGAGTGACTCAAACATTACAACAAAGCCAATGGGCTAAAAATGGTGAGCTGTCATGGGCTAGTTGATCTGGACATTTCTGACAAGTTATAAATGGCTCTCTAAGGTCTGCAATGACTGACGAGAGGAAAACTGCTGATGCACTACTAATTTCAAAATTGCACCTTGTGTTTTCTACTATTACAGCTTTCAAGAGTAAGTTGAATGCCCGAGTTCCTTAAAAAAAAATCTACAAAATAAATAAACAACCTTCTTTTCCTAATTTCCTCTCATAGGCACCATGGACCCTCGGGACTTCCTAAAAGAGGCCCAGATCATGAAGACTATGGAGCATCCTAACCTCATCCAGCTCTTGGCTGTCTGCACTGAAGAACCCATCTACATCATCACTGAGCTAATGAAGAACGGAAGTCTGCTGGATTACCTGAGTAAGAGTACACTGTCGTATATGAACCAGCCAAGCCCTGCAGTACACGCCCAAGAGTTTTTCCTAATGATATGACATATTATCCCATCAGAAAAATCTAAGGGTTGTAGTCTATAACTTTCTATCAAATCAAATTTCATTTGCCGAATACAACAGGTGTAAACCTTACCTTTTAAATGCTTACTTACAAGTCCTTAACCAACAATGCAGTTCAAGGAATAGAGTTAAGATATTTACTAAATAAAGTAAAACATTTAATGAAAAGTAACACAATAAAATAACGATGCTATATTTTATTTAACAAGGCAAGTCAGTTAAGAACAAATTCTTATTTACAATGACGGCCTACTCCGGCCAAACCCAGGCGGCGCTGGGCCAATTGTGCGCTTCCCTATGGGACTCCCAATCACGGCCGGATGTGATACAGCCTGGATTCGAATAGGTACTATAGTGACGCCTCTTGCACTGAGATGCAGGGCCTTAGACCGCTGCACCACTCGGGATCCCAGGGGGTACCGGTACCGAGTCAATGTGCGTGGGTACAGGTTAGTCGAGGTAATTTGTTCATGTAGTTAGGGGTAAAGTGACTATGCATAGATAATAAACAGTGAGTAGCAGCAGTGTAAGAACAAAGGGGGAGGGTCAATGTAAATAGTCCGGGTGGTCGTTTGATTAATTGTTCAGCAGTCTTATGGTTTGGGAGTAGAAGCTGTTAAGGAACCTTTTGGATGTAGACTTGGCACTCCGGTACCGCTTGCCGTGCGGTAGCAGAGAGAACTGGGCGACTGGAGTCTTTGACATTTTTATGTACCTTCCTCTGACACCGCCAGGTATAGAGGTCCTGGATGCTATGTTATAGTTATCAGGTCACATGGCCAGTAAAACTCCTGCCGTTACTTAAAACCTCTCTCAAATATGGTACACAAACAATAGGACATTTTCAACAAGTGTAGAACTTTTCAACCATTTTTGTGTACCAACAGTTAAAATATGAGCTTTCATACTTCCACCGGTTCCTTTCCATTTTGAATGTGAAAATTCTACCCATCATGTCATTTTATCATCTCATCAGTGTGCCCTGTTCCCTGTTCCACAGAGGTCAGGGTTGGAAGGCTACATTTAAATGACCAGATTGAGATGGCAGCCCAAGTGGCTTCTGGGATGGCTTATCTGGAGATGAAGAAATACATCCACAGGGACCTGGCAGCCAGGAATGTGCTGGTCGGCGAGAACAACGTCTACAAGGTGGCTGACTTTGGCCTTGCCAGGGTCTTACAAGCCCCACCGAATCAGACCAACCTGTATTATATACCTGTAGGGAAAGCGATATTCCCTTTGAGATGGACGGCTCCTGAGGCCATCGCCAACGAGAAGTTCACCATCAAGTGTGACGTGTGGTCCTTCGGAATCTTGCTGTATGAGATCATGACCTTTGGGGAGATGCCCTATCCAGGTAAGACTTTCATATTTACGATTTCAACTCCACATCTCTACTTAAGAGTATACACTGGGTATACCAAACATTAGGAACACCTTCCTAATATTGAGTTTAACCTGTCTCCTCCCGTTCATCTATTGTAAAAACAATTTGTTGCTAAATGCAGAGAAATTAAAGGCCATGTAAAACAAACTGTTGGTCACTAAATCTGTCTAGAAGGACCACGTGAAAATGGTTGGCTGGTATGCCCTCACACATCTGAGCGGTCGGCAGTGAATGCCCTCTATGTACTTGTAACGGATTGGTTTGGTTCTGCCCACCACAGTGCTGTCCGGTCAGAACATGATGTTGAGGCCCATACTGAACACAGACACTGCTGTTTCCATTTGAAGATGTTACATGATCGTGGAAGTCCGAATGACTTGGAATCTCATTGTTGTGGTTCTATAAGACAAAGAGATGAACGCATGTAAGCAGTATTAGTTCACGGTTATAACTATGCAATGTACATGTATGTACATGAACATGTCTAATAAAGGGATATAAACACAGCATCAATATAAACATCAACTTAAACATTCACCTCTTGGAGAGGGCGAGAGAAACCAATTACTTGGATTGACAAAGGGTCAATATTTAGAGCACCCTCTCTCTCCAGCCTTGTGTGAGAATTTGCCAGGCTGAGACCTTATCAGATCTGCCCTGGCGCCACAGGTTGGTAAATTACTCTGTGCATGAGCAAGCTCCAAGAACTGTCTGGGATGACTCTAGAAGCTCACGCATGGCAGCTCAATAAAACCCCTTAATATGGTAAGCCATTCCAGAAGCCACTTGGGCTGCCATCTCAATCTGGTCATATAAGCGTAGCCTTCTATGGAAAATGCTGTGGGAGCGTGTGCATGTGAAAGACTATGTTTACCAATGCAACAAGTAAACCACTTCTGCAAAAGTACTTGTGCAACCAATGCAAAAACACTTCTGGCAGTACGGAATAATACCTCGTACAGTAAACAAAAGGCAAAGCAAATTTGGCAACTCTAACATTAAAGAATAGGAACAGCCATAAAGTAGAACATATGTCTGAAAGTTATCAAAGTAACAGTAAGTAATTAGTGGTAATGATATATTATTACACTGCATGTAAAACCTCCAATAAACCCCCCATGCAACTTACATTTCGATACGCGCACAACATTCAGACATTCGTGGTACTGCCGACAATAACAAAGTCCTCTGAAACATGCGTGTTCTCCCTTCAGACGACAAAAAACTCTGACCTGAATGGGCGGGTGCAGTTTCTATCTACTCTTTTGACACTGCGCTACATTCCCCAGGTTTGATTGTTTTACTGTCTGAGATCAGTTGCATTACACTGTAACTAGTTCATCTTATTGTTTCAGACATGAACAACTCCCAGGTGAAACAGAGGGTTCCCAATGGGTACAGGATGCCTCGCCCTGTTGACCCCTACTGTTCCCAAGACATGTACAAGATCATGTTGGACTGCTGGAATGGGAATAAAAATGACAGGCCCACTTTCGAGGCTCTGAAAATGAGTCTGAGGAACGTTAGAGGTTGAAGATTTATGTAATCACTCTTGAGTATCGATTAAATAGCAGTAATTAAATGTTAGTCTTGTTTCTCAGCTCTGTCATCTCTTTTTGAGAGTCTGGAATGTTCCTTAGTGTTGTGTGTTACTGAAGACTATCTTAAATTGCTACCATGACCACATTGCTGATTTTACTGACTGCGCTGTGAAGGGATAAAAGTTGATGTCATCTCTGCTGTCTTCAGACATGGTGTGTGCTTCCAAATTAAACCTTTTCTTTCTGCCTTTACACCATTGTCCAATTTCATAATTTCATCTTTGATTCTACACTTAAGAATAAGACAATTCCCAACACTAGTAGTACAGTATACTAACTAGCCTAGAATCTGGCCACACTGAATATCTCTCAATTTCACTATTACTCCACCTCAGTGTAGATTCCAGGTTATGCTTGAAACAAAATGTCAAAGTAGTAAATAATCGGGTTATCTTCCCTGGTCCTTTATTGGTAACACTACCCTTTATAAGGGTTTATAAGTAAGGGTCATAGTTTATAACAATGAAAGATGTCCATCCTAACCTTATACAACACAGGACCATTACAGATTAAAAACAGTCTTGATAATAGTTTTTTGGACAGATGAGAGACAAAACAAAGTAATGTAGCCTCTTGGGTTCTGATGGGCTACCACAGTTGAAATAAGCTCATGCAGCATTTATGAGTTATATTCTCAAGAATCAATGGGTACATTTCATTAATGTACAAGTCCAAAAATGGATGTATCTACTGCTGATTGCCCCTTTAACAGTAAGATTCATATCGGCCTACGTAGGTTTTGTGTGAATAAAATATAAGTCTACTAGCTAGTTTTAATTTATATTAAAATGCGTTTAAGGATAATACGAACTTGGTAAGACCATGTACGCTTTCCGTACAAACTTCTTTTTTTTACTAACAATTCCAACATGGCTGCGATCAGGAGTGGAGTGACTCCGGGTTGTCTAACGAGATGTTTTTTAAGACAAAGTGGAATATCAAGTGCAGGCAACGCTTCATTTACAGAGAGATGGAACCAGGTTTGACTTGTGCTCTTGAATTCGTGTGTTTGTCTGGCGTCAAGCAGTAACAGCGATTCTAAACAGCACGCCAAGCGCATGTCTGTGACTTTGACAATGTCCAGCTAACGTTAGCTAGCAAGTGAATTAACATTTGTATCAACATCTAGCTACATGCCACACACAGGAATCGGGGAATATGATTGTTCGCATGTATGCTTACATCATTGTTGATAGTTGATTGGGTCGCCTGTCTACATACACAATTTGACATGTCCAGACAGTCAATTATGACATGCTAACTAGTTAGCTGGTAGCTAAAGTTAGCTTGTTACCGGCTGAAATGGGAACGCTAACGTTGGCTTGTTACCGGCTGAAATGGGAACGCTAACGTTGGCTTGTTACCGGCTGAAATGGGAACGCTAACGTTCGCTTTCTATGAATGATACAGCCTTGTGATATGTAAACATGTATATGACAAGCAAACAATAACGTTGTGTATGAGCCCTCCTCAGCCCTCAAGTCAACATATTTCTTGAGATTTGTGATATGGTGATCATTCCGTCAGACTATTGAAACAAACCACAATACAGCTCTCATAGCTAGAAATATGTAACGTTCAGTCTATTGACTCTGTTGCAATTGCTGCTGCATTGTCAAAGTCAACCTATCCTGCAATGAGCCACACGGTAAAGTGGACCAGAAGGTGGTGGTGTATCTTCATCTGAGGGTTGTAAACATGCGATTGTTGTTCGTGTACTGTAGTTCATTGTAGGCCATTCATGTTATTGTGCCCCCCTCCTAAACAGAGGTTTCTACAGAGATCCCATCTTCACACAGTAATAGAGTGCAGGAGTCCTACAACTAGAGCTGTTCTCGGTCGACGTCACAATGGGCGGTTATTATTGGTCAGCGCAGTGTCCGTCAGGCACAACAGCTCACAGGTGAGTCGGTGTCAAATTACAGCACAGTGTTGGCTTTCCCACCTGACTACATTACAGACGTTGCGTTACGTCATCCAATGGGTTTGTGTGCAACGCCATTGACTGCAGTTGGGAACCATATTGCTATGTCATACGATGTGGAAAGCTGATAGGTTAAACCCTTTATTCAAGCATTGTGATATCTGGCAGGCGTCTGCATTGTAGTCAGGCAGGAACAGCCAAGTAAAGTATTTTAGAACATTACACCAAAGGATGCACCGTGATCAATTGCCTGGAAAGTTGGTACATTTGGTCAAACTCTAAGACACTTCCTCTGGGATAATAGTTTGTCCTGTCCCTTTTGGACATCCTTCCACCTGGTGTGGGAAAGAGTTGATCACCACCATATAAAATAAAAGCTATGTTATATTTTCAGGTCCCAAGTGAAAGTATTCCTACGGCAACTCCAGTGCTGGAAGCATCCATTGCCAGCCCTGTCGTCGTTGACCCCGCCTCTATTACCACAGAGCCAATCGCCGAGCAGGTGTTAGAGGCTGCACCAACCGCAGTGGATATTCTGCAGGGGGTGGGAGCAGAGCTGAGCCTATCAGAGCTGGGCCTGGGAAGCGCCACTCCTGTTGGCCTGGTCCAGAACCTACTGGAGTTCATGCATGTGGACATTGGGATGCCGTGGTGGGGAGCCATTGTTGTAGGTGAGGCAGCCTCATCATCAGAACTCTCACTGTGGTTTGCCTCAGCCTGTCTAGCTTATTAAAGTCACCAGACTTCAGTCAGCTACCAGACTTCTATCTATTCTGAGTTTTCTTATGTCCATTTCTGTTTCTCTCCTACAAACACACTAAAACACACACACACACACCCCAGGCACAGTGCTGGCTCGCATCATGGTGTTCCCGGTCATCGTGAAGGGTCAGAGGGAGGCGGCCAAGCTGAACAACGTTATGCCAGAGATGACTAAACTCACCAACAAGATGAACGAGGCCAAACAGAGTGGAAACAAGTTCGACTGTTAGTTTTCTCTCTTTCTTTCTTTCCTGCTCAACTCATCTCCATTTCATGACTCATCTGGATCATCCCTCTGCATTTATCCACTATGTAACTCCTCGTTCATGTCACATTGCAACTCAGTATCAGTTTTAGTGTGTGATGTCTCCCTCAGTTTCAAGGTAATATGTCTGTGTGTCTCCTAGTTGCTAAGGCGTACTCTGACCTGACCATGTTCCAGAAGAAACATGACGTCAACCCTCTCCGTGGTTTCCTTGTCCCTTTGGTGCAGGTAAATTACAGCGCTCTGTCTCTCTCGCTCGCGCTCTCCGTCTCTCTCTCTCTCCGTCTCTCTCTCTCTCTGTCTCTCTCTCTCCGTCTCTCTCTCTCTCTCCATCTCTTGCTCTCTCTCTCCGTCTCTCTCTCTCCGTCTCTCTCTCTCCGTGTCTCTCTCCGTGTCTCTCTCTCTCTCTGTCTCTCTCTGTCGCTCTCTCTCTGTCTCTGTCGCTCTCTCTCTGTCGCTCTCTCTCTGTCGCTCTCTCTCTGTCGCTTTCTCTCTGTCGCTCTCTCTCTGTCGCTCTCTCTCTCCGTCTCGCGCTCTCTCCGTCTCGCGCTCTCTCCGTCTCGCGCTCTCTCTCCGTCTCGAGCTCTCTCTCCGTCTCGCGCTCTCTCTCCATCTCGCGCTCTCTCTCTCTCCGTCTCTCTCTCTCTCTCCATCTCGCGTTCTCTGTCTCTCTCCGTCTTTCTCTCCATCTCATGCTCTCTCTCTCCATCTCTCTCGTGCACTCTCTCCGTCTCATGCGCTCTCTCTCTCTCTCTCTCCGTCTCTCTCCATCTCTCGATCTCCATCTCTCCATCTCTCTCTCTCCATCTCTCGCTCTCTCTCTCTGTCTCTCTCTCTCTGTCGCTCTCTCTCTCTCTCTCTGTCTCGCTCTCTATCCATCTGGCGCTCTCTATCCGTCTCGCGCTCTCTCTCCGTCTCGCGCTCTCTCTCCGTCTCGCGCTCTCTCTCCGTCTCGCGCTCTCTCTCCGTCTCGCGCTCTCTCCGTCTCGCGCTCTCTCTCCGTCTCGCGCTCTCTCTCCGTCTCTCTCTCTCTCCATCTCTCTCTCTCTCCATCTCGCGTTCTCTCTGTCTCTCTCCATCTCTCTCTCTCGTTCACTCACTCTGTCTCGCGCTCTCTCTCTGTCTCTTTCTCGCCATCTCTCCGTCTCTCTCTCTCCGTCTCACGATATCTCTCCCCGTCTCTCTCGCTCTCTGACTCTCTCTCTCTGACTCTCTCTTGCGCTCTCTCTCTCTCTCCGTCTCTCTCTCTCCCCATCTCTCTCTCCCTGGTACAGTGCCTTGCGAAAGTATTCGGCCCCCTTGAACTTTGCGACCTTTTGCCACATTTCAGGCTTCAAACATAAAGATATAAAACTGTATTTTTTTGTGAAGAATCAACAACAAGTGGGACACAATCATGAAGTGGAACGACATTTATTGGATATTTCAAACTTTTTTAACAAATCAAAAACTGAAAAATTGGGCGTGCAAAATTATTCAGCCCCTTTACTTTCAGTGCAGCAAACTCTCTCCAGAAGTTCAGTGAGGATCTCTGAATGATCCAATGTTGACCTAAATGACTAATGATGATAAATACAATCCACCTGTGTGTAATCAAGTCTCCGTATAAATGCACCTGCACTGTGATAGTCTCAGAGGTCCGTTAAAAGCGCAGAGAGCATCATGAAGAACAAGGAACACACCAGGCAGGTCCGAGATACTGTTGTGAAGAAGTTTAAAGCCGGATTTGGATACAAAAAGATTTCCCAAGCTTTAAACATCCCAAGGAGCACTGTGCAAGCGATAATATTGAAATGGAAGGAGTATCAGACCACGGCAAATCTACCAAGACCTGGCCGTCCCTCTAAACTTTCAGCTCATACAAGGAGAAGACTGATCAGAGATGCAGCCAAGAGGCCCATGATCACTCTGGATGCACTGCAGAGATCTACAGCTGAGGTGGGAGACTCTGTCCATAGGACAACAATCAGTCGTATATTGCACAAATCTGGCCTTTAAGGAAGAGTGGCAAGAAGAAAGCCATTTCTTAAAGATATCCATAAAAAGTGTTGTTTGCCACAAGCCACCTGGGAGACACACCAAACATGTGGAAGAAGGTGCTCTGGTCAGATGAAACCAAAATTGAACTTTTTGGCAACAATGCAAAACGTTATGTTTGGCGTAAAAGCAACACAGCTGAACACACCATCCCCACTGTCAAACATGGTGGTGGCAGCATCATGGTTTGGGCCTGCTTTTCTTCAGCAGGGACAGGGAAGATGGTTAAAATTGATGGGAAGATGGATGGAGCCAAATACAGGACCATTCTGGATGAAAACCTGATGGAGTCTGCAAAAGACCTGAGACTGGGACGGAGATTTGTCTTCCAACAAGACAATGATCCAAAACATAAAGCAAAATCTACAATGGAATGGTTCAAAAATAAACATATCCAGGTGTTAGAATGGCCAAGTCAAAGTCCAGACCTGAATCCAATCGAGAATCTGTGGAAAGAACTGAAAACTGCTGTTCACAAATGCTCTCCATCCAACCTCACTGAGCTCGAGCTGTTTTGCAAGGAGGAATGGGAAAAAATGTCAGTCTCTCGATGTGCAAAACTGATAGAGACATACCCCAAGCGACTTACAGCTGTAATCGCAGCAAAAGGTGGCGCTACAAAGTATTACCTTAAGGGGGCTGAATAATTTTGCACGCCCAATTTTTCAGTTTTTGATTTGTTAAAAAAGTTAGAAATATCCAATAAATGTCGTTCCACTTCATGATTGTGTCCCACTTGTTGTTGATTCTTCACAACAAAATACAGTTTTATATCTTTATGTTTGAAGCCTGAAATGTGGCAAAAGGTCGCAAAGTTCAAGGGGGCCGAATACTTTCGCAAGGCACTGTATCTATAGTATCTCCTCAATGTTTTATGCTTTGTCAATGTTTTTACACCTCTCTGTCACAACCCCCCCTCTCTCTCTCTGACTCTCTCTCTGACTCTCTCTCTGTCTCTCCCTGACTCTCTCTCTGTCTCTCTCTCCCTGGTATATATAGTATCTCCTTAATGTTTTATGCTTTGTCAATGTTTTTACACTTCTCTGTCACTACCCCCCCCCCCCCCCCTCTCTCTCTATCTCCCTCTCCTCCTTTCCAGACTCCAGTCTTCATCTCCTTCTTCATCGCTCTCAGAAAGATGTCCTACCTCCCCGTCCCCAGTATGCAGACAGGAGGTTGCTTGTGGTTCTTAGACCTCACAGCAGCAGACCCTTTCTACATTCTCCCCATTGCTGTGACCGGGACCATGTTCGCTATACTGGAGGTATGGTAATGGTGTTGCCGCGTCTACTAGGAAAGTCTTTTCTAGTGGTCAGTTGATGATTTTAGAGGCCAGCTGTCTTGACCCTGAAAAATAAGCTGTCTTGATTTTAATTAATAAAATGGACAATCAAATTGACAATTTAAAAAAAAATGTTTTATTGAATCACGCAAAAATATGAATAATATTGTCACTGATTACATTGTATTTACATTGGAATAACAGTTTTGAGCCTAAATAACACCTACCTGTTGTCTGTTTGCCTGGTTTCTCCTCAGCTGGGGGCAGAGTCTGGTGTGGACAACCCTAACCTGAAAGCCATGAAGACAGTGTTCAGAATCATGCCCTTCGTCATCCTCCCTCTCACCATTAACTTCCCCACGGTCAGTCTCTCGCACTCTCTCTCTCTCTCTCTCTCTGTGTCTCTGTCTCTCTCTCTGTCTCTCTCTGTCTGTCTTAAGGACATTACATCAAAGTTGGATCAGCCTGTAGTGTGGTTTTCCACTTTAATTTTGAGTGTGACTCCAAATCCAGACCTCCATGGGTTGATAAATTTGATTTCCATTGATCATTTTTGTGTGGTTTTGTTGTCAGCACATTCTATATATATATATGTGTGTGTGTGTGTGTGTGTGTGTGTGTGTGTGTGTGTGTGTGTGTGTGTGTGTGTGTGTGTGTGTGTGTGTGTAAAAAAAAAAAATATATATATATATATATATATATATATATTTTTTTTTTTACACACACACACACACACACACACACACACACATATATATATATATATATATATATATATATATATATATATATATATATATATATATATATATATATATATATATATATATATATATATATATATATATATATATATATATATATATATATATATATATATATATATATATATATATAGAATGTGCTGACATATATATATATACTGGGTCCAGGTGGAAAAGGCCCAGGTCTATTTCGGGAACGGGTTCAACATTTTGGACCCATGAAGGCCTGTACGCTCTCGCTCGCTCCCCCCTGTGGCAATATCATAATATTACATCACATCCTCTACAAACAATAACATGTATTTAGTAGCCCTGGATACGCTTGTTCATTTAATTGTTATTCAACCTTGATTTATCCAGGTTAGTCTCATTGGGGTCAAAAAAAGCAATAGGGTCAATGTGTCTGTCTGACTGAGCATCATGGAACCAGTCTTCTAATCTCACGTCCCCCCCCCCCCCCTCCAGGCTCTCTTTCACATTTGCGCTTTCATCTCAATATCATAACAGGTTTTCAAAAACACCGGCCTACTTTTGTTCATGCCATTGTTATTCAACCTTTATTTATCCAGGTTAGTCTCATTGAGGTAAAACACCAGCAGGTTCGCTGTGTTACAGGTGTGTGTGTTTGACTGAGCATCATAGCTAGTCGGGTGATCTCACAAACATGCCTCTGCTTCCACCTCTGCTTGCTTTTTGTGGTCTAGGCCAGGGGATTACTATTTAAGCACTTTATGACAACTGCAGATGTAAAAAGGGCTTTATAAATACATTTCATTGATTTGATTGGTTGATTGACATACATGTTCCTCTCCTCTCCGTCCCCCAGGCGGTGTTTACGTACTGGATGACGTCCAACTGCTTCTCCCTGGCCCAGGTGGCCCTGCTCAAACACCCCCTGGTCAGACGGAAGCTGAGGATCCCAGAGAGGATCGAACACCCTACCTCCGCCCTGCCCCAGAACGACGGCTTCTTCGAGACCATCAAGAAGGGTGGGTGTGGTGGGACTGATGGGGATGTGTCATGGAGTCACCTGTCAAAAGATGATTCTCTTTCGTGGTTGGATTAGCTTTTTTCCTCTCTCTCTTTCTCCCCCTTCATTTCTTTTCACTCTCACACACATTGTCTTTCCCCCCCTTTTTTAAAAACGTGGTCATCTGTCCCTCCTATAGGCTGGAAGAATGCTCAGCTTGCCCAGCAGTTGGAGGAGAGGGAGAGGAGGATCAAGAACCACCTGGATATTGCATCAAAAGGTAAGAAAGAACACTGGTGCCTTTTTACCACAACCCCTTTCTTAGGATCAACAATATTTACCATTACTGTGTTTTTACTCCTAAATGGAATGTTTTAACACATGCTTTTGTTTCTCTGTGAATACGGTAGTGGATTTTTATTTAGCCTAATATTTTTGCTCTTCAACCAGGTCCTTTGAGACAGACCTTCACTCACAACCCTCTACAGCAGTCGACACCATCCATTGCAGCAGCAGCAACAACCAAGTCAGCCAAAGCAAAACAAGCATCCCCGGCAACCGGTGGTAAGAAGAGGCCATGGGAGGAGACTATTGGTTGAAGAAGAGTGACAGACCGTTTGAAGGCCCAATGAATTGTGTGTGCATATTTATTGAGCGAGAAGTGTGTGGAGGGATTGGTAGACAGGACATGGGCGGCGCACAGGGTTTGTCATAAATGTAGTCTAAATAAAGAGCAAACTTCTGTTGCCTTAAAACGTCTGTGTACATTATGACAACCTGAATTCTGATTTGAAAACGTATAGTTGATTAAATCCATTGGAATGACTGCAATGGAATTGTTAAGTCCTAAATATATATATATATATATATATATATATACACACACAATTGACCATTCCCCGTTGTGCTGTTCTTATTTCTGATAGTTTTCAAGAGCTAAGAAGTTAAAGCAGATATCCAATTTATTGACTTGGATACACATCCTGAATGCTAATCAATAAAAATGTGTTAAATTCGCTGCCCTGTTTTGCTTGTTTACAGCGGGTCATTTCAATTTGTCGGCGGTGGTCTCGTATTGTTACATTAAAACCATTTAGAAAATAAAGGTTGCTAACATGGCAGCTGTTCTAAACCCTGGTCGATTTCTATATATCGCTCTGGTTACAACTACTGTCTGTATTCTACTCATCCATGGTGGGAATTTAGAAGAAAAAGTCAGTCGTAACATTTCTATCAGTAATTTATTATAAATACAGTGTAAACCTTTGACTAACCATCGACTCAACCAACCCCCCCCCCCCCCCCCTTCGCAAAGATCTTAAAAGCTTCAGGTGGGACAGACATTTACATAGAACACAAAAAAAGTGGCTAGAGCAATCTATATTCTACATGTCTAGTCCTCACTACAGGTGATGCCAAATACAACCTTTATTGTCAGCAGTGCTGTTTCAATGATGATCTACCTACCCACACAACAAATTAACCCTCTAATTAGATTTCTTTCCTACATGTCTTCAGTATCTTTTGTTATTCAATAATGACATTTTATTAATGCCACTTCACAGGTATTAGTAGACTTATACCTCTGTGTTTATAAAGGCAGCCCCATTCTGATATTTTGCCCAATTATTGGCAAAAGAGCTGATCTGATTGGTCAAAAGACCAATTAGTGGAAACAGATCAGAATTGGGCTGCCTGTGCAGACGCAGCCTACATTGAAAGATCATAAATATCAGTATTTGAGTAAAAAATGTAAGGCATAGGAATGGTTTAGTATTGATACATCAGGAGTGTGTGTGTGTGGAACGTCCTCAGAGGCAGCTGGAGTGTCATCCTGGCCGTAGAACGACCCCATCGTCCAATGAACATATCATGGCGATAATTGGTTGGCCAGAGATTTGGTCCAATGAATGGCTGCCGTTTGAATCAGCAGCCCATGGCTGAGGGAAATACTGTCCAGGAAGTGTTTTGTGCGTCTTCAGTGTGTTGGTTCTTATCTCTTCACTCCAACTTTTCTATGACATCCAACTCAGTCACAACAGAATAGCACACCTTCTGAATCAACAGACCAAAGTTGGCTAGAGGGAGAGAGGATGAGAGACCTATCCATCAAACACACCATCAATGTAGTGACATTAGCAATAGCATGAGAAGTGCACTTTGGTTGAAGAATGTACATAAAAAAAATTTAGGCATACAAAATAATGTACTTACAAAACTCATGTCATACCAAACTAGGGTCGTAAAATTCCAGTAATTTCCCCAAAGTTCCCAGATTTTCCAGAAATCCTGGTTTGGTAGATTCCCTGGGATTTTCCAGAAACCCTGGGAATTTGGGTAAAGTCCCCAGATTTTTGCAACACTATACTAAATTCAAACATTCATCTGATTCTTACCAAAGAACCTGCGGAGCCACATGGGCCTTTTGGTGGCGGGAGTGTAGATACACAGGAAGTAAACGGGGACTCCTGATAGGGCGATGCCGATGCCAATCAGAGAGTTGATAGTGTCACTGTAGATGGGAACCACCACTAGGAACACGGTGCAGAAACAGAAGATGATCGGGAAGAACAGACTGAGCTGATAGAGGGAGAGAGAGAGACAGAGAGACAGAGAGAGAGAGAGAGAGAGACAGAGACAGAGACAGAGAGAGAGAGAGAGAGAGAGAGAGAGAGAGAGAGAGAGAGAGAGAGAGAGAGGGAAAGACAGAGAAGAAGAGTTACGTCACAACTATCAAACAGGGTCTGGTATTGACGTCAAACAGTGAAAGAGATTCAAAACTATTGTGAATTACAGTACAAACGCTTCAGACGTTACAACCAATGGAAGTTTGCATTTTAATATGTCTATAGGCTACAGTGTTTTGTGCTGAGCCTATTGGTGTTAAAGGTGAATGTGTGGACGATTGTGTTACCTTGAGGGGTCGGACTCTGTCTGGCTGTTTCCAGCGCAGGTACAGCTGTCCCAGGATAGAGAGGCCCACAAAGAACCAGTAGCTGAAGCTGTAGTAGTTGATCAGTTTAAAGATGTCCTCCACACACAGATAGACCAGAGCCATGGCACCCTATAGCATAGAGCAACAGCACTATGTCAATATACTGTACATACAGACTATATTTCAGACACTGTAGAAAGAGGGAGAGCTGAACACTACAGGACAGACAGACAAACAGTGCGCTGAGGCAGACAGAACAACGGGTTAAAATAAAGGACTGCTGAAACAGGTAGGCAGATTTCTGGGACAGACGGAACCCGGAGGCAGACAAAACGATGGGTCCGAATTTTCGGTAGACGCAGAAGCAGAACGTTGACACAGAACTCGGACAAATGCAAAACTGAACAATGGAAACAACTCGTAAGACAATGGAAATGTACATTTTTCAACACAGACAGTCAGACAGATGTCCCCCCCCCCCCACACACACACACACACACAAAAACACAGAGACTGGTTTTGCGGGATGACTGACGTTGAAGAGCAGTGCGGGGATGGGGGTGTAGCGGGTGACGTGGATCATACAGAGGTAGTCTGGGAGATGGCCCTCCCTGGAGCCCACGAAGAACAGCCTGCAGGGAACACACACACACACAGGGTTATCGCGTGTTGGTCAAATAAGGAGGAGAGGATCAGTGATAACAGTAACGATGATGAAGATGAGGATGATGACGTGATAATGATAGTTAAGACGCGTATCCGTCATGTCATTCTAATTCACCTGGAGGCAGCCAGGATAGAAGCGTTGAGTCCTCCGAAGCAGGAGAGAGCCACCGCTAGAGGGATGGTCCAGTTCATCACGCCAAACACCTGGTCTGCAAACGTCTGGGGGAATAAAAACAGATCTTATACTACACCAATTCAAAACGCTTACAGTACATCCTATGACAAAGTCATTTAGGGCTTATTCAATGGGATGATACTGCGGATAGAATTGTATACATCTGACATACTGTATAGAACCGGCTTTATGCTGTGTCATGTACAGGGAATCCTATTTCGATCCGAAGTGAACTTACCACAGCCACAGCGTCACTGTCCAGGATGGCGGGAATGGGCAGCACAGTGTAGTAGGCAACATTGGTCAGGATGTAGATCACAGTGACGATGGGCATGGAGATGGCGATGGCCAGGGGCAGGTTCCTGTAGATCACACAAACAAAACACCAGGGGGAGACAGAGACACTTAGATTTTTAGAAAACAACACAGCAAGTACGAAAACATTTAGGATGGTTCGGAAACATCCAGGGTTCTCCATGAGTGAACGGGTCAAGAGTTGAGTCGGAGGAGGAGCAGGGGGGAGGAGCAGAGGGAGGAGGCGGGGTGTGCTTGTCACGTAATCTGCCTGAGAACTCCTGGAAGTAGCTTGTGATCCAGTCATGTCTGTCTTGCGCCATTTCATCAGCGTTTAAGTGTGCGAATCAGAGCCAAGGGGATCAGATAAATCCTTCCCTCAGGAGGAAGAGCCCCTCGCCTTCCCCTGCAGAAAACACGACTACCCATTCAGTAGGTTATCCCTTTCCATACCTCCCATCCTTGCCTCATCAAACCACTATTACTTGACATTCTCTACCAATCGCAACCACTCCATATATTCCTACATACTCCTACCCCACTCCTTATTACACTTGCATCCTCTCAAGTCTTCCCTTCATTCTACACCTATGCCCTCTCATCCTTCTACTCAGTGGTGTAAAGTACTTCAAGTAAAAAGAGTTTACAGTACTACGTTAAGTCTTTTTTGGGGTTGATCTGCACTTTACTATACTATACATATTTTATGACAACTTTTACTTCACTACATTCCTAAAGAAAATAATGTACTTTTTACTCCATACATTTTCCCTGGCTGAAAAAAGTATTAAATCAAATCAAACTTTATTTGTCACATGCACCGATTTGTCACACGCGCCGAATACAAGTGTAGACCTTACCATGAACTGCTTACTTACAAGCCCTTAACCAACAGTGTAGACCTTACCGTGAACTGCTTACTTACAAGCCCTTAACCAACAGTGTAGACCTTACCGTGAACTGCTTACTTACAAGCCCTTAACCAACAGTGTAGACCTTACCGTGAACTGCTTACTTACAAGCCCTTAACCAACAGTGTAGACCTTACCATGAACTGCTTACTTACAAGCCCTTAACCAACAGTGCAGTTCAAGAAGAGTTAAGAAAATATTTACCAAATAAACTAAAGTTAAAAATAATAAAAAGTAACACAATAAAATAACAACAATGAGGCTATATATATACATGGGGTAATTTTAATGGCTTTCCTCTATTATATAGGTCCTGGATTGCAGGAAGCTTGGCCCCAGTGATGCACTGGGCTGTACGCACTACCCTCTGTAGTGCCTTACGGTCAGATGCTGAGCAGTTGCCATACAGGCAGTGATGCAACTGGTCAGGATGCTCTCGATGGTGCAGCTGTAGAACTTTTTGAGGATCTGGGGACCCATGACAAATCTTTTCAGCCTCCTGTGGGGGAAAGGGTGTTGTCGTGCCCTCTTCACGACTGTCTTAGTGTGTTCGGACCATGATAGATCGTTGATGATGTGGACACCAAGGAACTTGAAAACTCTCGACCCGCTCTCCTACAGCCCAGTTGATCTTAATGGGGCCCGTTCGGCCTGCCTTTTCCTGTAGTCCACGATCAGCTTCTTTGTCTTGCTCACATTGAGGGAGAGGTTGTTGTCCTGGCACCACATTGCCAGGTCTCTGACCTCCTCCCTATAAGCTCTCTCATTGTTGTGGGTGATCAGGCCTACCACTGTTGTGTCGTCAGCAAACTTAATGATGGTGTTGGAGTCGTGTTTGGCCACGTAGTCGTGGGTGAACAGGGAGTACAGGAGAGGAATAAGTACATACCCCTGATGGGCCCCTGTGTTGAGGATCAGCATGGCAGATGTGTTGTTGCCTACCCTTACCACCTGGGGGCGGCCTGTCAGGAAGTCCAGGATCCCGTTGCAGAGGGAGGTGTTTAGTTCCAGGGTCCTTAGCTTAGTGATGAGCTTCGTGGGCACTATGGTGTTGAACGCTGAGCTGTAGTCAATGAACAGCATTCCCACATAGGTGTTACTTTTGTGGGAAAGGGCAGTGTGGAGTGCGATTGAGATTGCGTCATCTGTGGATCTGTTTGGGCGGTATGCGAATTGGAGTGGGTCTAGGGTATCCGGGAGGATGCTGTTGATGCCTTTCAAAGCACTTCATGGCTACCGACGTGAGTGCTACGGGGCGGTAATCATTTAGGCAGATTACCGTCGCTTCCTTGGGCACAGGGACTATGGTGGGCTGCTTGAAACATGTAGTTATTACAGACTCGGTCAGGGAGAGGTTGAAAATGTCAGTGAAGACAATTGCCACTTGGTCCATGCATGCTTTTGAGTACACGTCCTGGTAATCCATCTGGCCCTGTGGCTTTGTGAATGTTGACCTGTTAATGTTATCACACAGTCATCCAAAACAGCTGGTGCTCTCGTGCATGCTTCAGTGTAGCCATACATTAAAATAACAAGGACATTGTGCCTTCTGGTTTGCTTAATATGAGCAATTTGAAATGATTTTGATACTTAAGTCTATTTTTTGCAATAACATTTACTTTGATACTTAAGTATATTTAAAACCAAATACCTTTAGACTTTTACTCAAGTAGTATTTTACTGGATAACTTTCACTTGAGTCATTTTCTATTAAGGTATCTTTACTCGGTTGTCTACTTTTTCCACCACTGCCTTAACTCCTTCCATATATCTAAGCCTCCATTCACTATACTCTCATTGCTACCCATTCTCTACTCCTTCACTACTCCTCATTCCTTACAGAGGGTTAACCCTTTGCCCACTGGTGCCTTCATCCTGCCCTCCCTCTCTCCCCCCTAACCTCTCTGGGTTTTTGATCTCCTCCGTGACGAAGTTCAGTGTGTCCCATCCGGAGTAAGAGAACAGAGCAGAGTAAAGTGCCAGAGCTATGTTTCCTGGATCCGTCGACGAGCCCTCAAACATGCCCTCAAAGTTCTGTGTCTGACCTGAGGAACACACACACACACGCATTATAACACGTACATAAATACATACATTCACTGGTGCAAATGAATGCGCGTCAATATAAGATATAAATATGTAAGTTATGTCAAATAAATGTATGTGAAGGAACATGTCCGAGTGTTCACAGTGTGCATGTCTGTGTCTGTGAATGTACCGTATAGTGGACGGATGGGTGAATATTTGTACGATATTAGTGATTTGTATTGAGTGGGAGACATCCTGTCATCGGTACCTTGGCTTATCTTGAACAGGCCGGTGATGATGACAGCGATGAGGGCGATGACCTTAGCATAGGTGAAGAAGTCCTGGACACGCGTCCCCCACTTCACATAGGCACAGTTCACAAAGGTCAGCAAACCTGTGGGAGAAACACAGACATTAAGATCTACGTTACTGCAGAGTGAGACAGAGAGACGGAGCGCACCCACACACACTGCATTGTGGGGCTGAGCTGCATGGGTCTGAGGTGCCTACTATAGCAACACCATTATACCTCAGTGTAGGCTTCTCTATCTACATAACGGGGTCCCTGAGAGTCAGAATTCCTTGTGGATGAGCAAGTCTGGACTCTGATTGGCCACTACGCTGACATGTACGTGTGTGCGTGTTGTAGTTTTAGAGTCTGCGTAGCTTGAGGAAATGAGGCTGCTGACTGCAGCAGTCCAGCCAGTTGTTTTCCACAGAAGGAAAGAGCAGAGAGCAGACAGATAAAGTGCACTCCTTGAAATGATTTAAAGACCTCGACAAAACATTAGTCAAAGCACTAACATACTGACACACTGACTGACTGTCTAGCTTCCTGTCCTGGCTGACAAATACACACTGACTGCATGACTGGCTAGCTACTTACAAATACAGACTGGCTGCCTGACTGACAAATACACACTGACTGCCTGACTGACTAGCTTACTGATAAATACAGACTGGCTGCCTGACTGACTACCTTACTGACAAATACACACTGGCTGCCTGACTGACTACCTTACTGACAAATACACACTGACTGCCTGACTGACTGCCTGACTGACTGGCTTACTGACAGACACAGACTGGCTGACTGACTGTCCAATCAACTTACTGACAGAAACAGACAGTTGCTAACTGTGTCCTTGTAGTACACTGCTCCCCCAGTTTTAAGAAAACATGTTTTCCAGTTAACCTTATCTCTCGCTCTCTCTCTCTCCTTATCAGTGTTTGTTCCTTCAAGTTCATAAAGTTACATGGAGATAGATTCATAGGATGGTCCAGTCTGAATCATTACTGATCTCCCTTTCACTGAGATTGAATATGTATTCAATGTATCCCTCCTTTCAAAATGGTGACATCCCAAACGTCACCCTATTCCCTATGTAGTAAACTACTTTTCATCAGTGCCGTTTTAGAGACACCCTATATATCTCACACACTACATCATGTTTAGCGAACCTTTAAAATACTAAAAATGCTCCTCAGCAATATATTCATGCAAAGCAGCCATAATATCATGTACCATAGTGTTTGCCTAAATTATTAACACTCAAGTTCATATCTAAACTCAGCAAAAGAAGAAACGTCCTCTCCTTTTCAACTGCGTTTATTTTCAGCAAACTTAACATATGTTAATATTTGTATGAACATAAGATTAAAACAACTGAGACAAACTTAACAAGTTCCACAGACATGTGACTAACAGAAATTGAATAATGTGTCCCTGAAGAAGGGAGGGGGGGGTCAAAATCAAAAGTAACAGTCAGTATCTGATGTGGCCACCAGCTGCATTAAATACTGCAGTGCATCTCCTCATCATGGACTGCACCAGATTTGCCAGTTCTTGCTGTGAGATGTTACCCCACTCTTCCACCAAGGCACCTGCATGTTCCCGGACATTTCTGGGGGGAATGGCCCTAGCCCCTCACCCTCCAATCCAACAGGTCCCAGACGTGCTCAATGGGATTGAGATCCGGGCTCGTCGCTGGCCATGGCAGAACACTGACATTCCTGTCTTGCAGGAAATCACGCACAATACGAGCAGTGTGGCTGGTGGCATTGTCATGCTGGAGGGTCATGTCAGGATGAGCCTGCAGGAAGGATACCACATGAGGGAGGAGGATGTCTTCCCTGTAACGCACAGTGTTGAAATTGCCTGCAATGACAACAAGCTCAGTCCGATGATGCTGTGACACACCGCCCCAGACCCTCCACCTCCAAATCGTCCTGCCTCAGAGTACAGGCCTCGGTGTAATGCCGATTCCTTCCACAATGAACGTGAATCCGACCAGAAGAACACTTTTTGCCAGTCCTGTCTGGTCCAGCGACAGTGGGTTTGTGGCCATAGGCGACATTGTTGCCAGTGATATCTGGTGAGGACCTGCCGTACGACAGACCTACAAGCCCTCAGTCCAGCCTCTCTCAGCCTATTGCGGACAGTCTGAGCCCTGATGGAGGGATTGTGCATTCCTGGTGTAACTCGGGCAGTTGTTGTTGCCATCCTGTACCTGTCCCGCAGGTGTGATGTTCGGATGTACCGATCCTGTGCAGGTGTTGTTACATGGTCTGCCACTGAGAGAATGATCAGCTGTCCGTCCTGTCTCCCTGTAGCGCTGTCTTAGGCGTCTCACAGTATGGACATTGCAATTTATTGCCCTGGCCACATCTGCAGTCCTCATGCTTCCTTGCAGCATGCCTAAGGCACGTTCATGCAGATGAGCAGGGACCCTGGGCATCTTTCATTTGGTGTTTTTCCAGAGTCAGTAGAGAGGCCTCTTTAGTGTCCTAAGTTTCCATAACTGTGACCTTAATTGCCTACCGTCTGTAAACTGTTAGTGTCTTTACGGCCGTTCCACAGGTGCCTGTTCATTAATTGTTTATGGTTCATTGAACAAGCATGGGAAACAGTGTTTAAACCCTTTACAATGAAGATCTGTGAAGTTATTTAGATTTTTACTAATTATCTGTGAAAGAGAGGGTCCAGACAAAGAAGGTTCATAATAGGGCCCTGCGGTTTTCCTAGTGTTGTTACGCTGTCAGTGTCCTAATTTTAATTATAAATATACACATACAGGCCAATGTACATCATTGACCATAACTCCTTCTCCCCTTCCTCCCCCATAACCACTGGGGAACCATAACACCGGCTCCCGCTTCCTCCCCCAAACGACGTATGAAGAGACATGAAGGTATAGACCAAAACAGTCTCCTATAAATAGGAGGTCTTCTTAGCTTTCCTGCAGTCAAGTTACCAAATTGCCTTCTAGTGGCGTCATGGGTGGAATGTTATATTTTTCATAATCAATAAACATTATTTTTTAAAACCTGCAGAAAATCCAGTGTTTCTATGTCAAATGGTTTTGTTATACATTATACAGTGGCTTGCGAAAGTATTCAACCCCCTTGGCATTTTTCCTATTTTGTTGCCTTACAACCTGTTGTATGTATCTCTTGATTTACACAACATGCAAAATATAACCCGAAACAAACAAGAAATAAAACAAGAAAACTGAAAACTTGAGCGTGCATAACTATTCACTCCCCCAAAGTCAATACTTTGTAGATCAACCTTGTGCAACAATTAGGGCTGCACGTCTCTTGGGGTGTCTCTATAAGCTTGGCACATCTAGCCACTGGGATTTTTGCCCATTCTTCAAGGCAAAACTACCCCAGCTCCTTCAATTTGGATGGGTTTTGATGGTGTACAGCAATCTTTAAGTCATACCACAGATTCTCAATTGGATTGAGGTCTGGGCTTTGACTAGGTCATTCCAAGACATTGAAATGTTTCCCCTTAAATCACTCAAGTGTTGCTTTAGCGGTATGCTTAGGGTCATTGTCCTGCTGGAAGGTGAACCTCCGTCCCAGTCTCAAATCTCTGGAAGACTGAAAAAGGTTTCACTCAAGAAGTTATAGTATTTAGCGCCATCCATCATTCCTTCAATTCTGATCAGTTTCCCAGTCCCTGCCGATGAAAAACATCCCCACTGCATGATGCTGCCACCACCATGCTTCACTGGGGGGGATGGTATTCTCGGGGTGATGAGAGGTGTTGGGTTTGCGCCAGACATAGCGTTTTCCTTGATGGCCAAAAAGCTCTGACCAGAGTACCTTCTTCCATATGTTTGGGGAGTCTCTCACATGCCTTTTATTCTTTAAGCAATGGCTTCTTTTCTGGCCACTCTTCCGTAAAGCCCAGGACTACTTCAGGGTTATCTTTGGTCTCTTTTTTGCTTCTCTGATTAATACCGTCCTTGCCTGGTCTGTGAGTTTTGTTGGGCAGCCCTCTCTTGGAATGTTTGTGTGGTGCCATATTATTTGCATTTTTTAATAATGGATTTAATGGTGCTCCATGGGATGTTCAAAGTTTGATTAAAAAAAATATAACCCAACAACTTTGTCCACAACTTTGTCTCTGACCTGTTTGGAGATCTCCTTGGTCTTCATAGTGCCGCTTGCTTAGTGGCGTTGCAGGCTCTGGGGCCTTTCAGAACAGGTGTATATATACTGAGATCGTGTGACAGATCATGTGACACTTAAATAAAGTCAACCTGTGTGCAATCTAACTAATTATGTGACTTCTGAAGGTAATTGGTTGCACCAGATCTTAGTTAGGGGTTCATAGCAAAGGGGGTGAATACATATGCACCAACCACTTTTCAATAAATATTTTTTCATTTCACTTCACCAATTTGAACTATTTTGTGTATGTCCATTACATGAAATCCAAATATAAATCTATTTAAATTACAGGTTGTAATGCAACAAAATAAGTAAAATAATTTTGCAAGGCACTGTATATACAAAAGTATGTGGACACCCCTTAAAATTTGTGGATTTGGCTATTTCAGCAACACCTGTTGCTGACAGGTGTGTAACATCGAGCACACAGATATGCAATCTCCAGATACAAACATCGGCAGTAGAATGGCCTTACTGAAGCGCTCAGTGACATTCAACGTGGCACCGTCATAGGATGCTACCTTTCCAACAAGTCACTTTGGCATATTCCTGCTCTGCTCGAGCTGCCCCATGCAACTGTAATTGCTGTTATTGGGAAGCGAAGTGGTAGGCCACAGATGTTCACAGAACGGGATGATGAGTGCTGAAGCGCGTAGCCCGTAAAAATCGTCGGTCCTCGGTTGCAACACTCACTACCGAGTTTCCAAACCTTCTCTGGAAGCAACGTCAGCACAATAAATGTTCGTCGGGAGCTTCGCAGTGGAAACGCGTTCTCTGGAATGACGAATCACGCTTTATTATCTGGCAGTCCGACGGACTGGAGAACGCTACCTGCCCCAATGCATAGTGCCAACTGTTGGTGGAGGAGGAATAACGGTCTGGGGCTGTTTTTCATGGTTCGGGCTAGGCCCCTTAGTTCCAGTGAAGGGAAATCTTAATGGTACAGCAGACAATGACATTGTAGACGATTCTGTGCTTCCAACTTTGTGACAACAGTTTGGGGAAGGACCTTTCCTGTTTTATCATGACAATGCCCCCGTGCACAATGCGAGTTCCATACAGAAATGGTTTGTCGAGATCGGTGTGGAAAAACTTGACTGGTCTGCACAGAGCCCTATTATGCAGACTGCGAGCCAGGACTAACAACATCAGTGCCCGACCTCACTAATGCTCTTGTGGCTGAATGGAAGCAAGTCCCTGCTGCAATCTTCCAACATCAAGTGGACAGCCTTCCATGAAGAGTGGAGGCTGTTATAGCAGCAAAGGGGGAGACCAACTCCATATTAATGTCCATGATTTTGGAATGAGATGTTTGACAAGCAGCTGTCCACATGTTGGTCATGTAGTGTATTTCAGTCTTCTGTGATGTATATAAAGTGCAATACGCAAACTCTATATCTGACACGGTACAGGTGTCTTCTTTCTTTAAGCCCATAACCATGTATGTGAGGTGTATACTTTTGTTTCAAAGTAGATTTGTTTAAGACTACCAAGACACACTGTATGTGACCCTGATTTAGCCCACTGCAGTAAAAGGTTAAACATAACATATCACACCACCCAGACCGGTCCAGACAGAGACAGTGAGTGATCTGGACTAACAGATGACTGACAGAGCGTAGCTGGCCACACAGATGTCCAAGGCGTGGTTGTATTGACAGTGAAAGGCTAGAAGGGTGGGAGGGTGTAGATCAGGTTGGTCCTGTTGGATAGTCTAGATCTGGACCAGATGTGAGGGGAGGTCAAAATAAGGGGAAGATTGACGTCTGCCATGGTTCGCGCAGTCCTGTGGTGTACGGAGTACTCCTAACCACCAATACAGGATCAGGTATTTTTCAATCAGCCTGATGGTTAAGGTTGGGGTTGACAGTAGGGTAATCTGATCCTATATCTGTGGTAATAGCTCATTTCCACCTGGGGGTGTTTACTGGTCTTTTCATTGGCTGTTGAAGTCCCCTAACGCCTGTAACCACTGATACAGGATCAGGTATTTTCCCATCCACTTGATGGTTAAGGTAAGGATGGGGTGCAGAGAAATCTGATCCTAGAACTGCGGTTATGGTTCACTTCTTTGCCATGCTTCAAGACTGGAGTCAGAGTCTTGAAGTAGAAAATACATTTACCTTTTTAACTAGCAGCTTTCAGCACATTCACAGTCCTCAAAGCATTGTTTATCTAAGTGTGTGTGTTGTAATTAGATGATTGAGTGTTAATTATTACTTAAGTAATTTTTATAAACTTGAAGGAGAATGCCCTTTTAGTAAATATTGTAACAGTGTTCCACCTGGTTTCCGTAGTAGACTTCTGTCTCGTTGACTCAGGGTTCCATCTTGTTGCTAATATTATGTTTAAACATTTGTTTAATATATTATAACTATTATACTATAATATTTAACTAGGCATGTCCATTAAGAACAAATTCTTATTTGCAATGACAACCAACCATAGCCAAGCCCTAACACAGACGACGTTGGGCCAATTGTGCGCAGCCCGATGGGACTCCCAATCCCGGCCGTGATACAGCCTGGAATCGAACCAGGTACTATACCTCTTGCACTGAGATGCAGTGCCTTAGACCGCTGCGCCACTCGGGAGCCCCTATCAATCTGTTCCAGTAGTCTGTCTTATACGTAACCTACTAATGTCTGTCAAACTCACAAGAATAATATGAGTGGTTGTGCTGAGGTCCAGTTTTCTACTAATCAGCTAGAACAATATCCATGTCTCAACACTCGATCCACTCCGCTCTCTACATATTACCTTACTAACATCTATTCATCCTCGTCTCCCTTGGTTTATAAATGATCAATTTACAGTACACTATTGTCATGGGTCACGGCTATGCTTGCAGTTTTATCTGGTCAGGTCATGTGATAAGACAAGTCACACAGACATTTTAAAATAGTTGAGTGGATTCTCCTTTCCCCTATCTTCGGTCTTTTAGACAGGAAGCACGTGTTGTAGTCTGTTGTCTCTGTCCTCCCCTCGCTGTTCCTCTTTCAACCTCTAGTGTTCCCTTCGGTTGCTGAGGTGCTTGACGTGGGTATGCCGTCATTTACTTTCTGTTCCCCTTTACCACAAAGAGAGGCGCATAAACCCATATATCCACGTTTAGCACAAACGGGACTGTGAACGCACACACAGTCAGTATGCAAAGTCCTTGCCCATACTATGGTTGGGGCCCTGAGTTTTTCTTGATAAGTTCCAGTGGTTAGGAAAAACCCAGGGCCCAAGCTACAGTAGAGACAGTGGAACAGTACTGCACCAACACACCAACAAGAACCCCCCCCCCATACACAATGACTATAACATACTCACATATACAGGCCGCTGCCAGCATGCGGTTAGCCAGATAGGGGGCTATGCAGGTGGGGAAGACGGGCTGCACCATGTAGTTAGAGAAGGTGATGGCTATGACCGCCTGGCTGGTGGGCTCTATGATCAACAGGGAAGTCCACAGCCTGATGAAGGCCAGGAACCCTCCGAAGGCCTCCAGGATGTAAGCATAACTGGCCCCTGACTTGGTGATGGTGGTCCCCAGCTCGGCATAACACAAGGCCCCGAACACAGAGAAGAGACCGCCGATGGTCCACACTACCAGCGACAGCCCATAGGAGGCGCTGTAGATTAACACACCTTTAGGCGAGACGAAGATGCCCGAGCCAATCATGTTGCCCACGATGAGACACACGCCGTTCAGGAGCGAGATCTCCTTCTTCAGCTTCATGGAATCGTTGTCGCCCCCCGAGTCGCCCGACTTGAGCGAAGGCGACCTGCCGTTGGTGGCGTGTGCTTGCGTGGGGGCGGGGCTGTAAGACGCCATTGTGGTGGAGTGGAGGTTGGAGATGGGATGTGGGGAAGTGAGCAACAGTGATTGGACCAGGTGGCTGTCAATCAGTCAGTTGGTGGAGAGGATTGCTTATAAGAGCTTAGGTAAAGTTGTTTTCCAGCTATGAGGGTCCCTCTGACATCTGTGGAAAAAAAAGAGACATACAAGAGAGTGTTTGGGTGTTGCCGCGGAAACCAAGCTGTCATCAAATGGAACCTTCAGTTCTTTTTCTTTTTTTTGTACATAAATGTTTGTTTGTGATACCTTGGTAACTAACTGAATACAATTCACAAACACAAATGTTAACAGACACACACGCTGTTGGTTATCGGATAGGGTT
This sequence comes from Oncorhynchus mykiss, assembly GCF_057628025.1. Classification (NCBI taxonomy): domain Eukaryota; kingdom Metazoa; phylum Chordata; class Actinopteri; order Salmoniformes; family Salmonidae; genus Oncorhynchus; species Oncorhynchus mykiss. The sequence goes on from NC_143042.1 coordinate 37,582,151, forward strand.
TCACAGATGGCAATTTGAGAGCCATTAGGGGTTTTAGTAAATGACCTTTTAAGCTTAAGTGTATTGACAGAGTGAGAGAGAGAGGCACACAGGCCTGACAACACTATAACGTTCATTACCGGCTGTCACTGACTGCCAATGTGATATTTTTAGTCTTAACTGTAACTATTCTACAGTGACATACACCAAGCTTTGCTAGGAGTCAACAGCATGCTGACCCGAAGCGTCATGTTTCGCAAAGTTCATTACCTTCAGCAGCATGTGTGGAGTTTGAATGACTAGACACATGCTGTGTTAATGCATCTTAGTGCATCAGCTCCAGTATATCACACATGCTCAGTCAGGACAGACAGCACATGAACAAAACAACACACATATCACACTGCTCTGTGTGAGAGAGGGGACAGGGCCGGGCAAGGGTCCTGGGCTAGCTACAGTTTTATCATACACACACACACACACACACACACACACACACAGCGAGAGAGGGGCCAGGGCAAGGGCCACCAGCTACTTAATGGCTATTTCTGGTACAAGATAAGTTGTTTTTGGGGGATCTCTGAAGGGAAGGGGAGGGAGTTGATTGAAAAACATATGAATAGACCACGGAACTGTGTCGTAGTGAACAATAATGCTGATTGGACTGGATGAACAGTACTTGGCCTGTAGAGCAAGACAGGGGATGATAAAACAACACAGAATAAGACCAGAACACAATTAGGCCAGAGGCAAACAGTAACAGGAGACTGGTAGAGACAAAGAGAGCAATGAAGTAGATAGACATATTGACCAATTGATAGAAAAAGAACACATACCATCAGAAGAGCAACATTTTTGGGGAGAAAACAGGTGGGAGTGAATGAGTGTGTGAGAGAGAGAATCAGAGTCAATCCATAGAGCTGTGTGGCTCTGGAGAAAATCAATTCCAGTACAAAACAACAGGTCAATGACAGACAGTCATATCATATCACAGGGACAGAGCATCGTCCTCCTGACACAGGAAGTAAAAACAGGTCTGATCACATGAATCCACCTTACATCATAGAACGCCAGGAAAAGAGAGCTCAAATGAATACAGTAGAGGCTACACAGTCCGTGGTGGGGTTGAGACGGGGTGGGGGAGAAGGGGAGAGATGGCGAAGTAGTGCAGCTAGATAGACAGCCCTGGCATGTGAGTTCAGTTGAAAAGAAAGAGTGATTGGGGGAGGACAGTAGATAGCCTAGTCTCAGCGCGTGATTACAAAGGGCAGGGCAGAAGGGCAGGAGACGTTCACAAGTAGAGGCCCTGGAAGTGAGGTGCAAGGTCCAAGCAGGCACTGATAAGTAGTCTACTCAAAGAGATATACCACTCAAGGTTGCTGTGTCCTACCTGAAATATATGCTCTCGCTCTCTCTCTGATCTCTATTCTCCTCTCTCGCTCACTCTCTCAAAGCTAGAAATAAACTATTCAGTATGACAAGTTAGCCGAAATCATTCGACCAACTCAGAGACTTAATTCGTTGCAAAGCTGGCAAGCTGCAGAGTTGACACAGCGCATTTTATTGATGAACGTTAGCTACATAGGAATGCCATTAGAAGTTCATATGTAATGTAACGATAGCTCACGGGGGGAAAAACACGTGTTAAACAGATAGTAAAATGTACAATTACAGTCAAACTACATTCTCTGTATTTGAAATATATAACATAAATGTAAAAACCCTGCATTGCTACTGTAGGTTAGTTAGGTTACATGCCAATAAATTCAGGGGTTTTACCTTTTCCAGGTGGCTATAGTTGAACTTGGCTTCCTTTCCTTGGGTGTCCTCTTGCTCTTCTTCTCGAAAGCCTATGTGGCAGCTTTTTATACCACGTTCATTTCATCCCTCATTGTATTACTCACTATTGTAACAAAGTGATCAAAATATCTCTGTGCGCTCTCCACTGATGCCCTTCCCTATCTGTCCGTCACGCAGCGTCCTCTGCTCTGACTTGGCTTCAGCCAACCTGCTCGCCCTCCTACCGGAGTCTGAAGGTACACAGTTGATCAGCTGATGAACTGTGTACCTGTTTTCTGTCCCAGATGCTACCAAGGGGACAGGGAAAAGAAGAGGAGGGAGATGGAGGATAATGCCTCTGTGTTCTGATAATGGGTTTCACTCTAAAAATGTATTGTTTCCCATCAAATTGATGAATAATGCAGTAACAGGCCTGATCATGTTTACTCGGCTATTCAAAAGTGTAACCGGCGTGAACTGGCTGGTTTAGCCGTGCGCGCTAGTAGCATTTTAGAGGGACCCTGGTTGAAGCCCAGGTTGGGGCGAGGAAAGGAACGGAAGCAATACTGTAACACAAGTTAACGCATACTTTCTGCTGTGGCAATTAAAGTCAACATGACCCTTTAATTCTTGTTTTAGCCTACCTGTTGATGGTGATGCTTGTTTTAGTTTTGGGCTATTATGTTAGGCAATGATGTTGTTGATGTTTCTTTGCTCGTCATCGTCAATAATCTGGCACAGTAGAAAGCAGCGTGGGAATCAAATGAATGATGAATCACTCTAAGAAATGATTCAAGTACGAGTCAAAGGATGTTGAGGACTCGAAGCCACTTATAATTTTTCCTCACTATCCTAATGTATTGTATGTGCCATGTGATCATATTTGAAACCACTATATTATTGTTGAATCAAATAGTTAACCATCTTGATTTAATGATGAAGACACGTGAGGAACTATCTGCATTGAATCATTGTAATTGATAAGGGAGCCCAAAATTGGTTACACAGCTCCGTCTTCTGGTCATAATTTGCTACACACCTCCAATTCCTCAACGTTGGCAAATTAACGGTTTGAGAGTTAAAGATTAAGATAATTTTGTTGTTCCAATTACTGAAATTTGACTTCTGCTTTTAACCCAACCCCTCTGAAAGACACCTACATACACATATAGGTTTTGGAGAGGGTGCCCGACGATCTGTTGTTGTGGGGGGGTTGCGTGCCTTGCTCAAGGGCACAACGGTAAGTAATGGTATCTACGATTTGATACCAGCAACACTCCAGTTGCCAGCTCACTTCCTGACAGATTTTTTCCATCAGACCCGGGATTCAAACTGGCAATCTTCCAGTTGCTAGCTTGCCTCTAAAACATCATTAGGCTTATTGTGGTATCTCTGCTTTTGTGTTGAGTCAGTGTTCATGATTGGCAGAACTTTGAACATTGTTCTGGATGTAGTTAGATATTTAAATAATTAACATTAGTTTTGGAACATTATTTTTAAACTTCATCTGAAGTGATTCATGATCGTTGACAGTGGTGTAAAGTACTTCAGTAAAAATACTTTAAAGAACTACTTATGTCGTTTATTTGGGTATCTGTACTTGACTATTGATAATTTTGACAACTTTTTATTTTACTTCACTACATTCCTAAAGAAAATAATGTACTTTTTACTCCATACATTTTACTTGACACCCAAAAGTACTTGTTACATTTTGAATGCTTTAGCAGGACAGGAAAATGGTCCAATTCACGCACTTATCAAGATAGCATGTGGTCATCCCTACTGCCTCTGATCTGGCGGACTCACTAAACACAAATGCATCATTTGTAAAGCGTTGGATTGTGCCCCTGATTATCCATACAAGACAATGGTGCTGTCTGCTTTGCTTAATATAAGGAATTTGAAATAATTTATACTTTTAGTTTTGATACTTAAGTATATTTTAGCAATTACGTGTACTTTTAATACTTAAGTATATTTAGAACCAAATACATTTACTTTACTCAAGTAGTATTTTACTGGGTGACTTTTACTTGAGTAACTTTCTATTAAGGTATCTATACTTTTACTCAAGTATGAAAATTGGGCACTTTTTCCACCACTGATCATTGATGATACATCGATTAAAGGCAGATATTAGCTGTCCATTAACATTAATAAAGCATTCTCAACTGATCAATATCTATAGGTAGCCTATGTCATCAAAAGTTGATCAAGTAACCCCTCCACACGTGTGTGACAACTCCACACGTTTCCTCTCAAACCCAACCACCATCCCTGCATCCCTTTCCAACTCCGCTTGTTTGATTGAGACATGTCTCTGTCTCATTCCCAACGCATGTGGACAAACTTCTCACACATGGCTTCTTTTCAGCCCTTTGTTTCTTTCCCCTTTCTGTTCCCAAATTCCTCTCCTTGGTTACCGGTTGTCATGGTTTTAGGAGCCCCAGCTAGTGGGAAGGGTGGTTGGAGGATTAAGGCGGCCATTTTGGAGACAGCTGGCCCAGGTCTCTGTGTGTGCTGCCCCCTGTCCCGCTCACTGTCGCTTGGGGGGGGGGGCTATCATTGTGTAAGGATTAAAGCTTCCTATGTGTCAGACTATTACACTGGGAGGGGGAGGACAGAGAGAGAGGGAAAATGAAAGAGAAAATGAAAGAGGGTGAGTATGAAAGAGAGTATGACAGAGAGAAAGAAGGGGGGTGAGGGGGGCCTCTACAGCTGCACTTTCAATCACACAAGCACTGATTATCCCTTTCACACACACACAGGCACGCACGCACACACACACACACACACACACACCCCAGAACCACCGAGGAACTGAAACATACAAAAAGAAAGTGAGGCCAAAAAAAGGCAGAATAAGTAGATGGCTATAGCGTCCAGTCAAAGGAACTGTGAGACAGACAGCCAGACATACAGAGCGGTGAGACAAACAGCGAGACAGAGCACACTCCGACATACAGAACATGTTGACATGCAAACAGAATACTTAAACAGATATATGAATAGTCTGCGACCAGCTATACTGAGACAGACAGAGTGATAAACAATATACACAGACAGACAACCAAAAAGCTATGTTTTCACCATCAGAAGTATTTTATTTTCTGTTTTTGACATAAAAAAAATATGGGAAGCACGTGTTATCCTCATAACTACAAAAGAACAATGGTTGGGAAAAAACATACGAAGGCAAAATAACGTAGTAAAACTAAACTGATCTATTGTAGGACACAGAGCAGACAATTTCTGCAGGGCAGAAAACTTGAACTCTCAAGTGCTTTGAGAGAGAGAGGGAGAGAAGGAAGAGGAGGTAAGAGGGAACAGCAGGGAGGGTGAGAGGAAAGAGGAGGAGAGAAAGAGAACGGGAAGAGGAAAGAGACAACAGACATGGAGGGATGAGGTTATCCATCTGACATAGTTCCTCCTGGTCCTCGGGAGGTTCAGTTGATTTATACACCCGTTTCTGCTATACTTCAACACCAGCCTGGTACCAAAACTTCACAACAGTGAAACATAGCACAATCTATTTGGCTGTCAGGCTACTTCTGTACGTCCCTGTGCAGATATATCCAATAAATTATGGATAAACCAATTACAATCACTGATATAAGTCATCATTGTTCATTTCTCAGGTTCCTGCTGTATGGTCACTCACAACAGCAGGAACCAGGATTGCCAAAATACATTGTATATACGGACTGGTCAATGTAACGCTATCATGATCACCATCATAATCTCTTGTTTCAATGGATGTATAGACAGTAGTATACACAGTCAGTGCAACTCCATTGAAACATCAGTACAGCAGCAAGACAGTTTAAAAAGTCAGTAAAAAAAATAACTACAAATAGTAACAGGGTTAATATATACAAGGAAAGGGCCACTACTCCGCCGGGCCTGTTTTGGTATGGAGATCGTACCATAGATCCTAAAGAGTGAAAACACATTTTTCTCCTCCCACTTCATCCCCATTTTAAAATTCAAATGTGAATTTCATTCATATGTTTGACTAGAACTAGCTGCTCTCTAAAACATACATCCCTGCTCATCTATTCAATTGCGATCCAACGCACATAACGACACTGGTTGCCGTTACACTACAAGACAATTCTGTGACATCATGTGGTCAATAAGGCCTCGTTGTGTTCTTTGAGATAGTGATATCGTAACCATGACGACTGAATTAAAACTTCACAACAATCTAACCTTCTACTATAGACAAAATAGACCCAACTGACTAGTACCAAAACTACACAGAATTAAAATCAATCATTCTAGAATCAATTCTAATTATATGAAGAAAATACATTCCCTTGTCAGGGCCTTAAAAAAAACTGACTGATGCCATTAAGCAGCCAATCATGTCTTTTTACTCAGTAGTGTCCACAGGTTTCTCTGCTTCCTTCCCAAATGCAGCAGTGATTGGCTGATTCTCTAAGGTAACACGTTTCTCAGGAGCTTTGGCCAATCGTTACTTTTCATCCTCCTTTCCATTTGCTGAGACCGAACTCGGATCCTCCGTGGTTTCATTGTCATTGGTCAGGGTGGCGGGAGGAGTCTCGGTGGGAACGTTGGTCAACACAGGGTGTGTCTTCATGTGTCCCTGTTGATGGAAACAGAACATAACTTTAATTAGAATATATTTGCTAACATAACACAAACAAACACAGTAAAACACAAGAAATAGAGTGATTTGCACCATACTATTTTCATTTTCCAACCTCAAGAATCAAAAGTTAGCTTCTGTCAAGTGTTCTGTATATCCATAAGAACATATGGTACTAATACATTCTATCCTTATCTTATGCTTTAAAGACCTTTAATCCACTGCGACTGGCGTATGCCTTCCCACACAGGGTGCAGGAGTAGGGTTTGGAGGGCGTTGAGGCTGGGGTGGCTAGCTGGGAGGCCTCTGGTTCCTCTGGAGCCCTGTCACTCTCCTCCGTGGAGCTAGGGGTCTGCTTCTCTCTCTCAGGCCCCTCGACCGATGAGGTTTCTCCGGATGCTGTGCTCTCACTTGCCCCTTCAAGTGGGTCTGTCTCTCCTTCAGGACTGGGCTCCGGTGGGGTGATACTGGGGGACTGGGCTGGCTCTGAGGCTGCTTTAGGGTTGGCAGGAGGGGTCAGCGTGGGTGAAGGGTTGAGGGTGGCAGGGGATTTTGGGGTGGAATCAGATTCAGGACTAGAGATGAGTCCATCTGGAGAGTTGGTCTGGTTCACTGTGGTTGAGCCAGAGCCATTGATTAGCCCTCCTGACCTACTACCATCAGTATCCAAAGCTGGTCTAGAGACACAGAGGGCAAGAGGGATGTTTTCCTCCTCCTCTTCCTCACCATTCCCCACTGAGGCTGGCAAGGAGCTGGTCAAGGATGTATTGGGTAGAATAATTGGGCTGGCGTTCGAAAGGTCAGCTGGGGAGTCTTGCAAGTCTTCCAGAGAGGCTGCAGACGGGCCGGAGTCTGACTCAGATCTTTCCCCCAGGAGCATGGGGTCTTCTGGGGAGGGATTATGGGTCAGAGGTGGGCTAATGCTGTCCGTGGAGGGCGAGGGTTCACACTCCCCCTCTATAGGGGGACCCGGGTCAGCTGCCTGGGATTGCTTGGTAGCCGGACCTCCGAAGTCTAAGCTGCTGACCAGCGAGTCAGGGTTAGAGATGGAGCTGGTCATTTTTAAAGCCAGGGGGTGCAGGCCTTGGAGGCTGGAGGGTTTGGATGGAGAGGCTGTGGTCATTTGGCCCAGATCCTCTTGGGTCATATCTGTACCTTCCTCCCCCTCTCCCCCTGGGGGTATCTGGCCCCCCAGGTGCATGCGGATGTGGTGCTGCAGCACCAGGGCATTGGTAAACTTGCGCGGGCACAGCGGGCAGGAGTTCTGGGTGCGGGCGTTGGGCGGGCGTGCACGGTGGGTGGCGAGGTGGGCCCTCAGGCTTCCTTTAGTGGAGAAGGAGCGTCCACACAGCTTACAGGGGAAGGGGCGTTCGCCCAGGTGGGTGGCCTGGTGGAGACTCAGGGCCCTGGGGCAGGAGAGCACCCGCAGGCACACTCCACACTGGTTAGGGGCCAGGGCGGGATTGTTGGATACAGGGAGACCCTGTCCCCGGCTGCTCACCATGGCCTCAGTGTTTGGGTTGGGGCCAAGGCCCAGGGCTGCCATCATCTCCCTGCGGTAGGCGCTGGAGCTTGTGGTCAGGTCGTGGCCTTGGGTTTCCCCGTTTGAGGAGCCGTCTGCTGGGCCGCAGGAGGAAAACTGGCCCCCGCCCTGGGGCTGCTTCTCCAACTTCTGGACCAGTCGCTGCAACTTGGAGGTGTCGGAGGTTTGAGTGAAGGAGGTGGTGGAGGAGGAGGACGGGGAGGACGTGGGGAGTTTAGGATAGGGAGGGAAGGGAAGCTGAGTGTGGGGGGAGGTGAGGTGGGAGGTAGAGGGGTGGGTCCCCGAGGGACGGAGGAGGGCGAGGTGGTGGGGCGAGGGTCCTCCGGGGAAAAGGATTTTGGGGAAGTGGGCCAGCTGGGAGTAGGGGGAGCCTGGGTGGAGGGCGGAGTGTGGAGGGGTGTTCTCATCAAACCTCTGCTGCTTCGCCCCTTTGAACTGGCTACCCATGGAGGATGAGGATGATGGCGGTAACACACTACCTGAGGCGCTGCCTGCTGCAGCAGAGGCCCTGTTCAGCTGTAAAAGGGAGTGAGCCGTGGACAACAGTGCCATATCCATACTGGGTGGCATGGGTATAGAGGAAGGGGAGGGGCGAGGAGATGCCCCGGAAAGGAAACCGAGCGCCATTCCCTCCGTCATTCCTTTCACGCCTCCGAATGGCGGCTCCTCGTCTTCTGCCCGGCGCTTCCTACGTCTCTGGCCGGTGGTGGCAGCGATGGGAGCAGGGCTGGGCTGCTCCAGAGCCGGGGGGAGGAGCGAGAGCGATAGCTCAGGGTTCTGCTCGCGGTGACGCAGGAAGTGGGCCTTGAGGTTCCCGCGGGTGGTAAAGCGACTGAGGCAGACGGGACAATGGTAGGGCCTCTCACCCGTGTGGGAGCGCAGGTGGATCTGTAGCGAGGAATCACTGCTCAAGACCTTCCCACAAAACTTACAGGCATGCTGAGGACGTCCTGCTGAGGACAAGGACCCCAGGGAGGAGCTGGACTGCAGCAGGTGGTCCTGGGAGTGGCTGGAGGTGGGGAGGGGCGGTGTGGGGAAGCTGACCCCGTTGCTGTGGCCAAAGGGGGAGGTGTTGGAGGATTTATCGTGGAGATAGTGCGGGGGGAGACCCAGGGACAGAGGATGCATGGAGGAGACTATCGAGGAGCTCCAAGTGTTGGAGGAAGAGGATGAGGGCGAGGTAGAGGAGTTTGGGGCTCTGCTCCCATTAGTGTGAGAGGAGAGGCTGGGCTTGGACACAGTGAGCTGGGGGAGGAGGGAGGGGAGGCCAGCCAGGAGAGGGGAGGCTGAGGATGGGACAGGGGCAGAGCAGGGATGATGTGGTGGGGAGGGGGATCCTGCTGTAGGTATTTGGTTCTTCTCTCCACTACCAGCCTGGGAGGTGTCTTGGGTATAGATGGCCCCTCCTAACCGGAGGACATGCCTACAGATCTCCTCAGTCATCTGCATCTGGTGGATCTGCCTCTGCTGCAGCACCCTCAGCTCCTCCAGGAGCACAGCCAGGGTTGGTGGCACCTGGATCTGGCCTAGCCCTGGCACCAGGGGGCTGGAGCCATTCTGATGCCCAGGACTGGTGCTCTCCCGGCGGGGAGGGAGGCTAGACGAGGAGGAGGACAAGGAGGAGGTAGTGATGGTGGCAGAGCTGCCCATCTGTGGTGAGGTCATAGTGGCGTGGGAGTGGGCCTGATGGGAGAGGGGGTGGCCTGATGTCTGATTGAGGTTGAGTGGCAGGGATTGGGTCTGGGAGGATAAAGAGGGGTGAGGGAAGTCTGGAGAGAGGGATGAGTGGGTGTTGGGAAGAGAGGTGGTGTAGGGGGCGATGTGGCTGGGCCAGTGGGGGGGCGGAGAGCTTTCGCTGGGGAGGGAGGGCGCGTGGAGACCCCCGGGGGACGGCCGCGGGGCCAGGGGGGGCTGTCGGCCTTCGAGCGAGGTGGGGGAGGACGAGGAGGACCCAGATGAGGTCAGTTCTGAGCCCAGAGACATGGACGGTGACTTTGCTGACAGCTGGTCATCTATGGACAGAGAGAGAAACAGAAGGATTAGGACTGGTACCTTTTCATCCCTTTATTCAACCAAATGAAAAGTTCAGTTTCATGATCAAATTGTTGATGTTAAGTCCTCATAAGAACCATGAAAGACAGGGTGCGAGCCTCATTCTTTATGGAATTGAAGTTGGAGCTCAAAGTAAATCTATAAGTCCTAACTTTTAACTGTAATCATTGATTACAACAATTGCTAATGTTTCCATATTACATTCAAGCTTAAAGCTTCAGTCTTCTCATGTAAAGCAATGCATTAGCAAATATTGATATAGTAGTCCACAAACATGCCGAGAGTCACAGTCTTTCCCCTTACATTATCTTGTCTTCTGTCCACTCTATTTCTTTCCTGAGGGAAACTCTCCAAACATCTTCTGACAACACAAACCACCTTGTTGCTATGACAACACGTTTAAAAGGACAATGGCCATAGCCAAGAAAACCCATAACCCCTTCTATCCCGCCCCTCACTCCAGCAGTTCACGTCTTTCATCTCCCTATTCACCCTTCCCCCCTGACGTCACATCAGGGGTCAGAGGTCGGGACACGCTAAGAGTTCTGGGCACTGTCCAGAGGCTTGTGATTGGTCTGCTCCTCAGATCTTTAGAGCTCTGGGGTCAAATTCTTTCAGAATCTTGAGCACAGAGTGAGAAAGAGAGAGAAACAAAAGAAGAGGGGGGGGGGTGGACAATGGAAAGACAAACTAACTATTCCCTCCTAGAGGGATAGTGATGGTATTAATGACTGTACTACTGCTGCCAAATAGTCCGCCTTGGTTCTTTTGGCAGAATTAAAGGTGTTCAAAACCAGTCCCTTTAAAACAAGTTCCTCGCTGTGGGAATTTACCTGCAGAGGTTCGAAGAAGTCCTTCGTATTTTTATAGTGTGTTTGTGCAGCAAATGCAATTCAATTGAAGGTACATGCACTCTGCATTCTATTCTACCCCCTTTGAATTTTACACACTGAGCACCCCCCAACTGGGTAGGTGTATACAGTCAATAGAATTGGGGGTAGAGAGGGAAGCATTCAGCAGTGAGCATTGGGGGGGGGGGGGGGGGGGGGCAAGGAGGAAATGAAACATGAGGGAGAAAAGCATGGAGAGAAAAAGAGAACGCGAAGAGAGATTAATCTTTACCAAAAAGACCCCTCCTCCACCCACGGATCCAGCCTTATTGTTGGTGAATGGGGAGACTTTCCTCTAAGTAATGAAAGACCTCCAGTAGTCATTCTGAGCAGACTGCTAGTTTCCTGGAGGACTAAGCATCACAGGAAAATGGCCACAGATGGATGTTACCATCCAGATCACTGGGACAGGTTGGAGCTCATACCTGGAGCTCTACCCTACTGGGGCCCATTGCAGAGCTAAAGCAGACTGAGCAATCCACTAAACTCTCATTTATTGCAAGAGGCAATGGCTTTTTGTAAATATAAAATATGCAAACATAAAACACAGACATACACAGATCAAGTTATGATGATTGATCACTTGAGTAAAACGACTTTCTAGATGTGAAAATAAATATGTGAGGAATTGACATATATAAAGTGCATCTATATTCAAATAAACAACCTGTAACTTTAGGGATTTTAAATCATGTTTCTCCACTTTATCTAACGTTACCTTATTAAACCCGATTGATCACCATTATAGTTGTAAATTACAACCTGTAACTTTAGTTGTTGCTTCATTCATTCATAGAACTATAGGGAATATCATAGGAATAAAAACATAGGCATGCCTTAGAATACCCATAATAAACTTTTCTCACCGTGCGATAGTAACCGCGTGCCCCCCGGGTCCGAGTTAACGAGCTGCTGGGGTCGTTTCTGCTTCCGGCGTGACATGATTCACGAGGAGACGGAAAGAAAGGGGGCATCAGCCGATTAAACAGCACTGGCCACTTTAAGCACTTGTAGGCTTCGAGTTCCAGATTCGGTCAAAACTCAAATGTCAGGAAAATGTGAATGTCCAGTCTGCATCTAGATGACGTTATCGAATGTTTATCCCTTGCACGTAAGAAAACAAAGAGGGGTAGAAATAGAAATCCGTATCAACGCACCGTGTCATATGAGGCTGCCGTTAGTGCGTGTGGCTGTTTTTCTAAAAATCGTCTCTCGCTCTCCAAACTTGCCCAATTTGTGGCGCCCCCACCCCCGCTCCCTTGCATACACATAGCCTACGCAGGCACACATAATAACATGCACACACACACATACAATCTCTTCGTGCTCCTCACTGCTATTTGCATTTCAATGGCGCGGAACACCGACTCCCTGGTTTTCCCTTTTCTCTCTGTATTCCCTTCACGCCATCACTAAACTCTCAATCAAATATCATCATAAGGGTGTTAAAATCCACATGAATAAATCAAATATATGACTTTACTTGTTGCATGCTGTTTGAACCCATTCAACTACAATTTATTGACGAACTTTGAAATGTTGCCTAGTTTCATGGACCATTATTTTGGCACAACATTTGGAGGAATGAAGTGATAGCAAATGTTTGTACTAGCCTTTGTAAATAAGTTAATAAATAACCAAATCGGAATCCTTATCAAACACACGAAATACTGATTATATTTGTGGTAGCTAAATTATACTAGTTTACTCTACAAGTGGTCAAGAGACTGGGAAATAATAATAGCCTTATCATTGCAATATAGGTGATCATTATGTGCTAATTATTCACGGAGAGGGCAAGAGGGATCATATAGGCCAACCGTTGCAGAATGAATGAGGACATTTTGCACACAGATTTACATATGGCTAATTATCAACAAAGAGGTGGTGTGAGACTTTTGAAGCAGTTCCATCCATTCCGCATCAGAACATGCATGTGTTCCATTCCATGTCACTCTACACACTGACCCCCCCTCCCCCCCTTCTACCAGTGTCCTGGTGCGCAGGCAGAGCTTTATTTAAAAGGCAAAGAATAGATGGGAATCTACGACAATGGCGCACTGGACACAGTTGAGTGAGCACCTCTTCTCTCTCACTATGAACCCCCGGATCCAGTGCTGCTCCAGCACAATGCCCTCTTTCACCCCCCGCCTTTACTCCTGTACCACGTGGAGGAGGGATAAAAAAAAAAAAGAGCGAGAGAAAAGGGACCCTTTTTAAGTAGGTGTCTCGCATACATGTCCCACTCAATACATGGTGGACAGGAATGAACAGCAAAAGGCTGGTTAAATGGAACCAAAATAATTAATCTCACCTCATTTGCTCACATCGTATATAGACTTGTTTCTACTGTATTATTGACTGTATGTTTGTTTTACTCCATGTGTAACTCTGTGTCGTTGTATGTGTCGAACTGCTTTGCTTTATCTTGGCCAGGTCGCAATTGTAAATGAGAACTTGTTCTCAACTTGCCTACCTAGTTAAATAAAGGTGAAATAAATAAATATAAATAAAAATAGCATGGTAAATACAATGATTGTACAAAGATGTGTGAGGATTAAACCAATGCCAAGTAAATAAAAAGAATAGCATCAACCTGTATAAAAAAATAATAAAGTATTCCAAACATGAATAGGCAAAACGTTACCAAAACTTTCACTAGTAAAAATGGATGCCCTTTCAAATCACATTTTATTTGTCACATGCACCGAATACAACAGGTGTAAACCTTACAATAATACAATGCTTACTACAAGCCCTTTACAAACAATGCATTATTTTACCAACAACGCAGAACTCAATAAAACGTGTAATTATCCTTCCTTGTTATTATGAAGGAATATATTTAACTTTAGCTTTGACTACATAAGTCAACGAGTAATACCTATTTTATTACGTCTATAATAAAGGACTTATTTGATTGGTCCCTTGAAATTTCTAGCAAGCCAATCAGAATTTTCATTCGAGCCCGCTTCAAAGACATGTACTGTAGCTAGCTATTAAACCTTTAGCATCAAAACATTCCTCAAACGTCCTACTTTTGCCCAATTAAACTGGCAAGTTTGTTGAACCCATTGAGTATCGTACACAGCTACATTTTTATAGAGTTGTAGCTAGCCATTAATTTCAGAAAGAAATGTTAGAACTAACGTTACAGGTATTTGTAGTAGCAGTATGACAGTTAGCTAGCATGCTAGTATGCTAAGGATGGCAGAGGTTGGATGTTGCATACCTTGTATTGAGACACGTTACATCATCAACGAAACTTTACATCATCAACCTCTGTGTGAAGTGAGTGTATGAAGTTTCACCAAGTTGTTCTTGTCCCCGACAGCCATGTCTATGTGCGACGACACTCTGCTCTGCAACTACCCAAAGTGTAGGGCGAAGCTGTGTGGGTTCGCCTGGGTCACAGCTTGCTCTCACGCCTTCTGTGACCAACATGGATCCGGAGAGTTCAGCCGCTCCCCGGCAATATGCCCGGCCTGCTCCTCTGCACTCTCGGGAAAGCTGGACATCGTGCGCACTGAGCTGTCGCCATCTGAGGAGTACAAGGCCATGGTGTTGGCGGGACTGAGGCCAGAGACAGTGCTGGACATAAGCGCCCGTGCCCTGGCTTTCTGGACTTACCAGGTATGTCAGTGTGTTGCCTATGACATTCACAGTATGTAATTACTCCATAGTTTATCTCAGGCCTGGTCCAGGAGACCCTCCGGGTATGCAGGCTTTTGTTCCAGCCTGGTACTAACACACTTGATTCTACTGATCAAACCAAGCCTGCACACCTTGTGTGTCCCCAGGACAAGGGATGAAGGGCACAGTTCAAGAAATGGGAGTGTCAAATCTATCTTATACCATCACCTTCTCATGCTTGTGCCCGACATGCGTGTGCATGTGTGTGTGTTGCAGGTGCACCAGGAGCGTATGTTCCAGGAGTACAGTCTGTCCCGGGCCGAGGGTCAGGTGAAACAGATGGAGAAGGTGCTGACCCAGCAGAACCAGAGCAGAGAGCTGGAGCTCAATGCCATGAGAGGGGAGGTCACCTCACTGAAGAAGGTACCACCTTTACGTCACATCAGACCCTGGAGTGGGCAAGCTTAGTCTCCTATTGGGTGCAGGCTTTTGCTCCATTTGCTCACTAACACCTGATTCAACTCATCACAATTAGTGCTGCTCGGCCAGAACAAATGCCTTGCACCCAGAAACCCACTGTGGCCCTTCACCACCCAAAATGAATGCTCAGCCCTAACCATAACCCATTCACTTTTATTTAGCCTTCTTATATACTCTACCTCGTTATCGCCCTCCATCTCCTTGGTATCCCTCTCTCGTCTCTTTCAGGTGATGGAGGAGTACAAGAGGAAGTACAGTGAGGTATCAGAGCGTCTGATGGAGAGGAACAGACAGTACCAGAAGCTACAGGGGCTCTATGACTCGCTGAGGCTACGCAACATGGTGGTGGGGGACAGAGAGGCACCACGCCAGCCAGGACCCCCGGAGTTCAACACAGGTTAGAGGGAGTAGGGTCTGAATCCTGATTAGAGACACATCTTGGGAGTTCTGTCTGTGTAAAATAATGTGTGTATGTCATTAGGAATTTGCTTGAAAGTTTGAGTTCAGCTTGCTTGTCTCAACTCAGGACTTCCCCATAGGATTGGTTAAAAACAAAACTTATAAAAGAGGCGTAGAGAATACCAGGTCTGGAGATTCAACCCCTACCCGTTTCCCAGGGGTGGTCAGGAAGCCCTCTCCCCGAGGGAGTCCTCACTTCCTGGGCATGGGCCCTGAGGGGGACAGCCGCCTTTTCTCCTCCCTGGAGCCCGATGCTGGAGCCAAGACCTTCTTCCAGTTCAGCTCTCCTGCCAGAGACAGGGGCCGGGCCTTACTCAAGAAATACTGAGACTAGAATTCCAATTCTAGAACTCCAGGATTAGAATGAATAGAATAATTGTATGTCTGACTGAGGCAACGCTGGTTGGGTACCTGGCTGCTGGATCAATGACAGCATTATCATAGTGTAGACTGTCAGGTTATCTAAGGATGGTTTGATATTCATATTGTAGTTGCCTTTTTCTTACCTGAAGTTACTGTATCTTGACAAAATGCTCTGATACAACATTTATGTTTGCATTGCACTTATTTTGTCAATAAAATTCAGCATGACCATTGTAAGAAAGGTGTATGTTATTCTACTAAAATGTTATTTTTCACTGAAAGGTTTGATTACCTTCCAGTGAAAGAGGATCAACTATATAAAGCATGCATGTGAAATCATGTCCACATTGGAGAAAGACACAATATTTGGGGAATGGGGATGTTTGTTTTAATGTCTTGAACACATACGCCTGACACCATTGTCATCGCAATGAATTATCATATTGTAGGCAGTCATTTACAAAATCCCCCAGCCTCCCTCCCACAAAATACAAAAAAAAGAAATATTTATAAATATGTACAAACAGTGTATTCCTAAAGACTAACATAACAAGGATCTACTATTTACAAAACTCACACGTGAAAACATTTTGAGAAAAAAAAAAAACAGGCACTCGCTCATCATGCTTCTTCCCTCTGCCGCCCTCCTCCTCCTCTCATTCACTCTGGGGTTTGTAACTGACGGAGGCTGCAGTCTGAGCCTGGACATTCTGTCTCTTGCCATTGACGATGAGGAGTAGGGGAGAGTCCACTCGTATACTGCGGAAGTCAAACGTCTGCAGGAGGCACAGGGGAGAAGAGAGAATAGATCAGAGAATCAGAAATGTTGCGAGTATCAAGAATTGCGTTTGTTAATGTAACATCATACCTAATACAGAGAGGATTTGCATCTTTGGACAGTGCAATCACAGTTTGTATTCTAGTCAGATGCTTTGTGTATGTTTATAGCACAAGTACTGCATGTTGTTGTAGACACTGACCTGTTTTCACAATGTTATAACATTCCTATCACAAGTTGTGTGCAGTGGTCCATGTTAGCTGGAGAGAGAGAGAGACTGACCTGGTCCTTGTGGGCTACACTGTGGCGTTTGACCTGGGGCTCTGGGATGACCACTGAGTCGCCAATCAGAACACCCCAACTGTCTGCCGTGTTATAAACCATGATCACGCAGCAGGTCTCCTCACTGTCCACCATGCCAAACGTACTGGGAGAGAGAGAGAGAGAGACAGTCACATTACTGTCTATCCACCATAGAGAATGTACAGTAAGAGGACAACTCATCATAAAACCTCATGTTCAACCAAGGGAATGCACTGTATGGTATGGAGAAAAACATTCAGAATTAAGCAAAAGGACACAAAATGGTATCTACAGTGCCTTGCGAAAGTATTCGGCCCCCTTGAACTTTGCGACCTTTTGCCACATTTCAGGCTTCAAACATAAAGATATAAAACTGTATTTTGTTGTGAAGAATCAACAACAAGTGGGACACAATCATGAAGTGGAACGACATTTATTGGATATTTCAAACTTTTTTAACAAATCAATAACTGAAAAATTGGGCGTGCAAAATTATTCAGCCCCTTTACTTTCAGTGCAGCAAACTCTCTCCAGAAGTTCAGTGAGGATCTCTGAATGATCCAATGTTGACCTAAATGACTAATGATGATAAATACAATCCACCTGTGTGTAATCAAGTCTCCGTATAAATGCACCTGCACTGTGATAGTCTCAGAGGTCAGTCAAAAGCGCAGAGAGCATCATGAAGAACAAGGAACACACCAGGCAGGTCCGAGATACTGTTGTGAAGAAGTTTAAAGCCGGATTTGGATACAAAAAGATTTTCCAAGCTTTAAACATCCCAAGGAGCACTGTGCAAGCGATAATATTGAAATGGAAGGAGTATCAGACCACTGCAAATCTACCAAGACCTGGCCGTCCCTCTAAACTTTCAGCTCATACAAGGAGAAGACTGATCAGAGATGCAGCCAAGAGGCCCATGATGAACTGCAGAGATCTACAGCTGAGATGGGAGACTCTGTCCATAGGACCACAATCAGTCGTATATTGCACAAATCTGGCCTTTATGGAAATTTGGCCATTTCTTAAAGATATCCATAAAAAGTGTTGTTTAAAGTTTGCCACACGCCACCTGGGAGACACACCAAACATGTGGAAGAAGGTGCTCTGGTCAGATGAAACCAAAATTGAACTTTTTGGCAACAATGCAAAACGTTATGTTTGGCGTAAAAGCAACACAGCTGAACACACCATCCCCACTGTCAAACATGGTGGTGGCAGCATCATGGTTTGGGCCTGCTTTTCTTCAGCAGGGACAGGGAAGATGGTTAAAATTGATGGGAAGATGGATGGAGCCAAATACAGGACCATTCTGGAAGAAAACCTGATGGAGTCTGCAAAAGACCTGAGACTGGGACGGAGATTTGTCTTCCAACAAGACAATGATCCAAAACATAAAGCAAAATCTACAATGGAATGGTTCAAAAATAAACATATCCAGGTGTTAGAATGGCCAAGTCAAAGTCCAGACCTGAATCCAATTGAGAATCTGTGGAAAGAACTGAAAACTGCTGTTCACAAATGCTCTCCATCCAACCTCACTGAGCTCGAGCTGTTTTGCAAGGAGGAATGGGAAAAAATTTCAGTCTCTCGATGTGCAAAACTGATAGAGACATACCCCAAGCGACTTACAGCTGTAATCGCAGCAAAAGGTGGCGCTACAAAGTATTAACTTAAGGGGGCTGAATAATTTTGCACGCCCAATTTTTCAGTGTTTGATTTGTTAAAAAAGTTTGAAATAGCCAATAAATGTCATTCCACTTCATGATTGTGTCCCACTTGTTGTTGATTCTTCACAAAAAAATACAGTTTTATATCTTTATGTTTGAAGCCTGAAATGTGGCAAAAGGTCGCAAAGTTCAAGGGGGCCGAATACTTTCGCAAGGCACTGTATCATTATTTAAATGCATAAAGAAACATGTATGCAAACAGACACACAAAGTGCACAGCAGGTCCCACATTACAGATAGCATTCTATCACTAGAAGGTAGACTCACAAGGCCATGCGTCCCTCGGAGGCCAGGCTGAACACCACCTTGCCCAGGGCAGCCACCCCAGTGTTGTGGCCGTGTGTCAAGGCAGACAGGTTGCGGGGCTCCAGGCTCCCAACGCGGCCTGCGGGGGAGCGGAACTGAGGGGAGGAGCACGGCCCCAGGGCCGACGTGCTGAGGTTGGAGAGCATTGTCCGCAGGCGCCGGGCCTTCACCTTCCCCTGTAGGGGTGAAAGAGTAGCAGACTAACAAGTGAGAAAGAATAGTACTCTGCCACCACCTACTGGTGATTTAAAACACAATTTCCTTTGCATCGGTAAATGGTAATAAGAAATGCGTTTGTATTTATTTATTGAGTTTATATCCTAGACAGATCCCATGAACTGCTGATAGATGTAGTTTGGAGACTGATGTGCCCTGTGCAGTTTATCTATGAGAATGTGGGTGGTTCTCCTGTCCTACCTTGTTCTCTGTGAGTGCTGTGAGTTTCTCCAGGTATTCCATCAGCTGCCTCTCCCTCTCTGGAGGCTCCTCCCATGCGGGGTCCAGTGCCGCAGCCCGGCTGTACCCCCCCAGCGCAGACCCAAACATCTCCTCATACTGGAACAGCTGAAGGAGGGGACACAATCATGCATTTTTCTGATGTAATTCATGTCTCACATGCCTAGTGTAACAATCATATCAGAATATGTAAACAATGTGTTACCGTGGCTCTGTTGAAGTGTAGATCAGGGTTGGAGTTTTCTGTTCGGTCCACTTTCTCCTGAGAGAGAGAGAACAGAGAGGAAAGGAATTATATAGGGTTGCTGAACAACGATTATTGCCTGAGAATTAAATTGACTTGCCCATACTGTCCAGTCAGGCTTTTGTAAAAAAACAACCCAGTTTGGTGTGCGTGTGTGGACATAATAACTCACAGCCTGTGCATAGGCACTCAGAGCCTGTTGAGACATCTGTGGATTCTGTCCGCAGGTGAAGAACAGGGAGATGTAGGCGTTTCCTAGGATGTCTGTCAAAAAAATGCCAATAACTCAATGTTCCACTCATATTCAGCACTAGAAGACATTCTTCTCATACCAGTCATTTACATAAACTGCTGATCTTTTATCCTCTCTTTTGAGAACGTGAATTACAGCCAAAATCATTTCCCACCATGCTTAGACCCATCCACATCTCCAACGTATGTAACTGTACCCATACTCCACCCCAGTAACCCCATGTGAAATGTGAATATCTGTTATGAGACTACCAATCATACTCACACCAGGAGGTGCCGTCTGTGACGTCCAGCTGTACAGCCTGCCTGGCCATGTCCACACTCTCCAGGACCCTCTTCCCCTGCTCATCAACGCCCGGTAGCTGCCTCAGCACCATGGACAGACTGCGCAGAGACACCTTGTTTTTTTTCTGGGAGGGAGGGAGAAAATATATGTGATGAGTATAATCCAGATAAAACCAGGAAATCCACAGCCTGTGTGGTCCAGCACAATTATGCCAGATTTGGAATGGGTTCCAATCCGGCACACTGCCCTTTGACTTCCTCTATAGTGCCCATCTTTCCATCACTGTACTCTCTCTTCAATAAAGCAAAATATATTGCCCAACTCCTTAAAAAAATATTATAAATGGATATTGGTTTGGGGGTAGGTCAATGTAAATGATTTAGGAATAGAGGATAAAAGAGACCTTTGTGAACAAAAGATGTGAAGTTAAAAAGAAAGAGAGAGACAAAGAAAGGTGGAAACAATGGGAGAGGAAGAGCTATGGCTTGGAAGGCTGAGAGAAACAGCTGTTGTTTGTGTAGGACTAAGGCTATAACCAGTGTTGCACGCTTTACATGCATTCTATTCATGTTATCCTCTCAGCAAGTCTCTACTGAATACCTTGTTCTCAACACAATAACAGTACCACGACACTGACATCGCTCTCTCCAGTTAACCTTAAGAGATTTGCGATTCCTGCGGTCTATAAATTAAATAACGCGCAGCTATGCAAATAAAGTGTATAACTACTGTATTGTTGCTAACCTGCTGCAGGGCTCCAGTGAAACAAGTCTTGGCGGTGGTCAGGTCTCCTTTCTTCCAGTACTGCTCCCCCAGGATATTCCAGCCCTCCACCAGCCCAGGTTCCAGCTTCACAGCCCTGGACAGGCACTCCTCGGCGGTGGTGCTAAACTCTGGTGCCACCCCCAGGCAGCGGCCCCGCAGCAGCAGGAACTCAGCGCTGTGCTTATACGACTCTGGAGAAGACAGAGAGATTATTCTGTAGTCAATTGAATTATTTTGTGTTTGAAGATGTAACCCCACATATTAGATATCAAATGGAGGCAAAGCTCAACTCAGTCAGCACTGTGCTTATGTAACCTCGTCCCCAGGCTCAATTGCTACTGTATGAGAGAGCTGGCTGGTGGACGACAACAGCGCTTATAAGACTAGATGAGATGGCTGGACACAAATAGTCTTAGTTATGTAAGTCATTGATGAATACATAATGCATAAAGACACCCCTCTCCAGTCAGGCAAGTGTGAGTACTGAATAGTGCAGTAAAATATATGTGTAGCTAAAAATTGAAATGCCAAATGGATACAAAGCTATCATGCAAAATGTCAGTATATTATTTTTTACATGTGTAGTTACTAAATAGCAGCACACCTTCCTTTTCTGTTCTGTCATCTCACCTTCTTTCTCCCTAAGCTTCGTTAGAGTCTTCTCCATCTCCTGTGCCACATCACTCTGTTTCCTCCCTGCATCCTCCACACTGTGAGTCTCAAAGTAATGATCCCGAAAATGATACAACTCATCCACTAGTTCCTGACCCAGAAACAGAGATGGAAACTGGTATTGATACCATGGTATTGATACCAGAGAAAGAAACTTGATGCATGATTAGAGGCAGATGATGATGCAAGAATATGATTTTGCAATGTGCTGCTGAATAGGACTGGACTGCAAATTTACTTGATGAGGCTAGGATCCTTGCATGAGTGGGTGCATGCATGCTCATTGGCAATGAGGGATCCATTACATTACACATAAGAGTTATTGGAAGAAGGCGTCTTCTGTAAGAGTGAGTTTTATTAAGAGCCCCAACGAACATCAACATGCATGTAGGGTTTTGAAAGCGAAGGACCGTATCAGTGAGAAATGTTTCATTGATACACACCTTTATAGGGTTAGTGTTCCCACAGATCGGATATCCATGTTACAGTAGACAGACAGAAGACACAGGGGCAACCTGTGCTAATTAGCTATTTGGCATGCCCCCGAACACCTGTGTAATGGAAGAAGGCTGCCAGAAATGTGTTGTCACTGAAAAATACTATCGGCTACAACTGTGATAAAGCCGGTTAAAACATCGATATGAAAGTAAAAGGGCTTTATGTTTCTAAAACTGTATCACAATTTAGAATCGATTCACGTTAAGATGGAGTATTTGGTTGCTTTATCTGCCAGATGCAGTATCAATATAAGGTCCTGACCTTGGACCTTAAGAAGTAACGATAGACCAAGGTGTATTTTTTAAAGAGCCTATGAGGTATGATGACGCAGCAAGTTTAGCTAGCTAATTTATTTGGCTGCATCATGGCTAGCTGTCTAACGTTAGCAAATGGAGAGAGATTGTAACTAAGAACGATGCACACCATCCAAAGCTAGCTAGCTAACGTTAACTAGCTAACTGAGGAGCTTGATGCATAAACATATAGAGAAAAATGACGACTCGGCAGATTTAGAGACAACCAACTCGGGATAGCTAAAAATCAACCACAAACAGATTTTGGTAGATTAATGACCGTCGGTGTCAGTTGTTATAGTAACGAATCTGGAGGAGAGCGAACTAGCTACCATCAAAGGGAAGATGTTATCTGTCTAACTTTAGACAAGACCTTCATTAAAATAGTCAGGTTAAGAAACATCATGACAATATATTACATGTAGGGATTATAGCATTATCTTTTGCAATACCTTTAAAATCTGTAGGTCATCTTTCTCAGCCGCAGGATCACCATCCTTATCCACTTCCGCCATCTTTCCCTGGTGGTTGTTGGAAGAATTCAAGAAAACTAAATTGAAAACACAGCACCTGCTGGCCTAGAGGGGTCAGCAGTAGGAGGATATTACCATATTCGTTGCTAAACAACCCTTATTTAGTGAATGTACTAAATCGAAGTTTGTATTATTATTATTTATTTTACCACAGACTGGTAACTAATGAACTATCTAAATGTGGATAGTTGTTGAACAATAGACATTAAAACAAGCATTTCGCCGGAAGTGTCCCCTTTCGAACCGGAAATGTGTCCGTTTCCAAAACACATCCGTCTTCTGCTCATTTTAACAAATCTATTTATTTTAAATAGCCACGACCTAACATAACCTAAACATATCATTTCAACTACTTCTGCGAGGTGAAAAATCCTACTTGCAATAAAATCGTATGATTTCAAAAAAAGTTACCTGTTAGATGTTCCTCCAACAAGAGGGAACAATTCATTTATTGTTGTTGCCGTGTCCACACATAGCTATTGGTCTACATTATCCCGCTAAACTAACCGAGCCGGTACACTTGATAGCAGTAAATCGCCGCGTGCCGCTTAGGTCGCCCATTTCGCTTGTGGGCGTGCTGGCAGCAAGTTCAATTGTGCGTCAAAAAATCAGCATTGCAAGTTTGTATGAAGGTCTGGTTATTAAATGGGTACATACTTCAATAGTAATATCCTCTAAAATGCTCTGGTGACAAACACACTTTGCTGCCCTGTTGTCCACATGGCTGGGAGAACATATTCAACTAAGTCAATATGTTACATTTCAAAAATGTTTTAAAAAAACGATGTATTATTAGCTAATTAGCTACAGTGCAGGCTAACTCAAATGAGCTGCTAAATGAGCTAGCTAGCTAACAACAGTTGAAGTTTACATACACCTTAGCCAAATACATTTAAACTCAGTTTTTCACAATTCCTGACATTTAATCGTAGTAAAAATTCCCTGTCTTAGGTCAGTTAGGATGACCTTATTTACTTTAAGAATGTGAAATGTCAGTAATAGTAGAGTGATTTATTTCAGCTTTTATTTCTTTCATCACATTCCAAGTGGGTCAGAAGTTAACATACACTCAATTATAATTTGGTAACATTGCCTTTAAATTGTTTAACATGGGTCAAACGTTTTGGGTAGCCTTCCACAAGCTTCCCACAATAAGTTGGGTGAATTTTGGCCCATTCCTCCTGCCTCAATATATCCACTTCATTTTCCTGCCTCATGATGCCATCTATTTTGTGAAGTGCAACAGTCCCTCCTGCGGCAAAGCACCCTCACAACATGATGCTGCCACCCCTGTGCTTCATGGTTGGGATGGTGTTCTTCGGCTTGCAAGTCTCCCCCTTTTCCTCCAAACATAACGATGGTCATTATGGCCAAACAGTTGTATTTCTTTTTCAGACCAGAGGACATTTTTACAAAAAGTACGATCTTTGTCCATGTGCAGTTGTAAACCATAGTCTGGCTTTTTTTTTATGGCGGATTTGGAGCAGTGGCTTCTTCCTTGCTGAGCGGCCTTTCAGGTTATGTCGATATGGGACTTGATTTCTGTGGATATACAGTGCCTTGCGAAAGTATTCGGCCCCCTTGAACTTTGCGACCTTTTGCCACATTTCAGGCTTCAAACATAAAGATATAAAACTGTATTTTTTTGTGAAGAATCAACAACAAGTGGGACACAATCATGAAGTGGAACGACATTTATTGGATATTTCAATTTTTTTTAACAATTCAAAACCGGAAAAATTGGGCGTGCAAAATTATTCAGCCCCCTTAAGTTAATACTTTGTAGCGCCACCTTTTGCTGCGATTACAGCTGTAAGTCGCTTGGGGTATGTCTCTATCAGTTTTGCACATTGAGAGACTGACATTTTTTCCCATTCCTCATTGCAAAACAGCTCAAGCTCAGTGAGGTTGGATGGAGAGCATTTGTGAACAGCAGTTTTCAGTTCTTTCCACAGATTCTCGATTGGATTCAGGTCTGGACTTTGACTTGGCCATTCTAACACCTGGATATGTTTATTTTTGAACCATTCCATTGTAGATTTTGCTTTATGTTTTGGATCATTGTCTTGTTGGAAGACAAATCTCCGTCCCAGTCTCAGGTCTTTTGCAGACTCCATCAGGTTTTCTTCCAGAATGGTCCTGTATTTGGCTCCATCCATCTTCCCATCAATTTTAACCATCTTCCCTGTCCCTGCTGAAGAAAAGCAGGCCCAAACCATGATGCTGCCACCACCATGTTTGACAGTGGGGATGGTGTGTTCAGCTGTGTTGCTTTTACGCCAAACATAACGTTTTGCATTGTTGCCAAAAAGTTCAATTTTGGTTTCATCTGACCAGAGCACCTTCTTCCACATGTTTGGTGTGTCTCCCAGGTGGCTTGTGGCAAACTTTATAAACAACACTTTTTATGGATATCTTTAAGAAATGTCTCTCTTCTTGCCACTCTTCCATAAAGGCCAGATTTGTGCAATATACGACTGATTGTGGTCCTATGGACAGAGTCTCCCACCTCAGCTGTAGATCTCTGCAGTTCATCCAGAGTGATCATGGGCCTCTTGGCTGCATCTCTGATCAGTCTTATCCTTGTATGAGCTGAAAGTTTAGAGGGACGGCCAGGTCTTTGTAGATTTGCAGTGGTCTGATACTCCTTCCATTTCAATATTATCGCTTGCACAGTGCTCCTTGGGATGTTTAAAGCTTGGGAAATCTTTTTGTATCCAAATCCGGCTTTAAACTTCTTCACAACAGTATCTCGGACCTGCCTGGTGTGTTCCTTGTTCTTCATGATGCCCTCTGCGCTTTTAACGGACCTCTGAGACTATCATAGTGCAGGTGCATTTATACGGAGACTTGATTACACACAGGTGGATTGTATTTATCATCATTAGTCATTTAGGTCAACATTGGATCATTCAGAGATCCTCACTGAACTTCTGGAGAGAGTTTGCTGCACTGAAAGTAAAGGGGCTGAATAATTTTGCACGCCCAATTTTTCAGTTTTTGATTTGTTAAAAAAGTTTGAAATATCCAATAAATGTCGTTTCACTTCATGATTGTGTCCCACTTGTTGTTGATTCTTCACAAAAAAATACAGTTTTATATCTTTATGTTTGAAGCCTGAAATGTGGCAAAAGGTCGCAAAGTTCAAGGGGACCGAACACTTTCGCAAGGCACTGTAGATACTTTTGTACCTTTTTCCTCCAACATCTTCACAAGATCTTTTGCTGATGTTCTGGGATTGATTTGCACATTTCAGACCAAAGTACATTTAATCTTTAGGAGAAAGAATGTGTTTCCTTCCGGAGCAGTAGGACGGCCGCGTGGTCCTAGGGTGTTTATAATTGCATATTATTGTTTGTACAGATGAATGTGGTACCTTCAGGCATTTGGAAATTGCTCCCAAGGATGAACCAGACTTGTGGAGGTCAATTTTTTTTTCCAGAGGTCTTGGCTGATTTCTTTTGATTTTCCCATGATGTCAAGCAAATATGCACTGAGTTTGAAGGTAGGCCTTGAAATGAATCCTCAGGTACACCTCCAATTGACTCAAATGATGTCAATTAGCCTATCAGAAGCTTCTAAAGTCATGACATCATTTTCTACAATTTTCTAAGCAGTTTAAAGGCACAGTCAACTTACTGTATGTAAACTTCCGACCCACTGGAATTGTGATACATGAATTATAAGTGAAATCATCTAAATAATTGTTGGAAAAATGACTTGTCATGCACAAAGTAGATGTCCTAACTGACTTGCCAACACTATAGTTTGTGAACAAGAAATTTGTGGAGTGGTTGAAAAACGAGTTTTAATGACTCCAACCTAAGTGTATGTAAACTTCCGACTTCAACTGTATCTAGCCAACTTCACATACTGTATAGATAACTAGCTAAGTGAATGAAATATCACCATCTACCTAACTTCATATTGGGTGATATATTGGGTCATGGGTGCACCTCAGCCACGCTCAAGGTCCTAAACGATATCTTATCCGCCATCGATTAGAAACAATACTCTGCAGCCATGTTCATTGACCTTGCCAAGGCTTTCAACTCTGTCAATCACCACATGCTCATCGGCAGACTCGGTAGCCTTGGTTTCTCAAATGATTGCCTCGCCTGGTTCACCAACTACTTACCAACTACACCAACTACTACCTGATAGAGTTCAGTGTGTCAAATCGGAGGGCCTGTTGTCTGGGCCTCTGGCAGTCTCTATGGGGGTGCCACAGGGTTCAATTCTTGGACCAACTCTCTTCATTGAAAATAAGAATTTGTTCTTACCTGACTTGCCTAGTTAAATAAAGGTAAAAAAAAATAAAAAAATTCTCTGCATACATCAATGATGTCGCTCTTGCTGCTGGTGAGTCTCTGATCCACCTCTACGCAGACGACACCATTCTGTATACTTCTGGCCCTTCTTTGGACACTGTGTTAACAACCCTCCAGACGAGCTTCAATGCCATACAACTCTCCTTCCATGGCCTCCAATTGCTCTTAAATACAAGTAAAACTAAATGCATGCTCTTCAACCGATCGCTGCCTGCACCTGCCCGCCCGTCCAACATCACTACTCTGGAAGGTTATGACTTAGAATATGTGGACAACTACAAATACCTAGGTGTCTGGTTAGACTGTAAACTCTCCTTCCAGACTCACATCAAACATCTCCAATCCAAAGTTAAATCTAGAATTGGCTTCCTATTTCGCAACAAAGCATCCTTCACTCATGCTGCCAAACATACCATCCTACCGATCCTCGACTTCGGCGATGTCATTAACAAAATAGCCTCCAATACCCTACTCAATAAATTGGATGCAGTCTATCACAGTGCCATCCGTTTTGTCACCAAAGCCCCATATACTACCCACCACTGCGACCTGTACGCTCTCGTTGGCTGGCCCTCGCTTCATACTCGTCGCCAAACCCACTGGCTCCAGGTCATCTACAAGACCCTGCTAGGTAAAGTCCCCCCTTATCTCAGCTCGCTGGTCACCATAGCAGCACCCACCTGTAGCACGCGCTCCAGCAGGTATATCTCTCTGGTCACCCCCAAAACCAATTCTTCCTTTGGCCGCCTCTCCTTCCAGTTCTCTGCTGCCAATTACTGGAACGAACTACAAAAATCTCTGAAACTGGAAACACTTATCTCCCTCACTAGCTTTAAGCACCAGCTGTCAGAGCAGGTCACAGATTACTGCACCTGTACATAGCCTATCTATAATTTAGCCCAAACAACTACCTCTTCCCCTACTGTATTTATTTATTTTTGCTCCTTTGCGCCCCATTATTTCTATCTCTACCTTGCACATTTTTCCACTGCAAATCTACCATTCCAGTGTTTTACTTGCTATATTGTATTTACTTCGCCACCACTGCCTTTTTTTTGCCTTTAGCTCCCTTATCTCACCTCATTTGCTCACATTGTATATAGACTTATTTTTCTACTGTATTATTGACTATGCTTGTTTGTTTGTGTAGGCTATTCCTAGAAGTGAAGATGGAGATAATAGTAACATAATATTCAGTGGGGTGTAATTTGACTATAATTTAGTCTGTTTCTTGGGAGGTTTTCTGTCCTCAGATAAAGAGGGCTATGAAATCCTGTCTACATATGAAGAGGTCCCAATGAAGAGCAGTGGTTCTCAGTCCTGGTCCTGGGGACTCAAAGAGGTGCGCATTTTTGGTTTTGCCTTGGCACTGCACAGCTGATTCAAATGATCAACTCATCATCAAAGCTTCAAGTAGTATTTGTGTATTCATTTGTGATGCTATCCTTGATAAGATCCTGTTATTGTCACATACTACACATGCGTGTGCCCATGCATCTATCAATCCAATGTTATCGTGAGTTGTTATCAGGGATATTATTATAATCCACAATGACCTGGTGATGTAAAAGTCTAATAATTACATTGTCTTCCATATTCCCACAGATACCTTGTAACTGGAGATTCTTTAAACGATTGCCTACAGTTAACGTGTAGGGCACTGCAAGGTTGGGTGACCAGGGCCACCTGGGACTGCCTCCTGGAGGAATTCAGGTGTGTGAAGGCTACCTATGTCCTGCATAACTGTTTCAAGGATGGGGTCCATCAACGCAGCAAGAGAGGCAATCTGTGTGCGGGAGATCTTCACCTCCTACTTTTTCGAAAAGCTGTTCTCTAACACCATAGACTACACTATGCACAACCAAAGGCTCTTTTAAGAGCCATTCACATTGCAATAAGAGTATTCTTCCATTTACTTAGCTATGTCAACTGCAGTTATTCAGTTCCCAATTTCTCTCCCTTTGATTTCTACTTCTCAGGTGATGGTGCTGTTTAGGTAAGGGTGTGATGTCTGTACAAAAACAAAACAGGCTATTTTAAATCACCCATATTGAAAAAATGTAGAACAAGTAGACACCCTATAACCCACACCGACACACTCATGTATCAATCTGATTGATGGATTGTGTTGCGGAGTAATGGGGCTCCTTCCACCTTCATAGAATAGGCAAGACGGCCAACCATGGAGAATAGTAAGACACTTCATTATTTCTATAACTACGCTATATTGTTTTTCCTCGTGTGTCCGTTCATGTTTTTCAGCATAAAGTACTCTGCAGCCACTTAGTGTGGTGTGGACACCAGGTGAGGCAACACATAGATTCCTGTTGAACACTGTCTCTTTTAACTACTTTATTTTCTCAATAACAGTCTCTCTCCTTAACTTCATCTTTCTCTCGTCACCCTAAATCCTCTAGGTTATATCAGCTGTGTCGGTGAACCCCTCCTGCATTGGAACTGGCTATATAGAGGCCACAGCATGATCAGAGGTGAGAGATGGTCAGGTCAACAGGAAGTATTATTAAAGAGATACTTTACATTGAAATACAGATAGAGATGCAGTAGTCCCAGAGTTAATGATCCAAGGTCAGGTTTGCACCTCATGATTATTATGACTAACAATGTTAGAATAAAAAATAAAAACAAGGCTTTAACATGCTCTCTCTCTCCATCTGTCTCTCGTCTGCAGATATGTTTTGATGTGAGAGGATAGGTCACCATTATTGGGGATTGCATACAGTGCTTTCACAAAGTATTCTCACCCCTTGACTTTCTCCACATTTTGTTGTTACAAAGTGGGATTACAATTGAATAAATTGTCATTTTTGTCAACAGTATGCAAAATACTCTGTCAAAGTGGAAGAAAATTTAAACAATGTTTTTTATTAATGGAAAATCAAATATTCCGATTTAGATAAGTATATCAACCCCCTAAGTCAATTCATGTTTGACTCACCTTTGGCAGTGATCACAGCTGTGAGTCTTTTTCTTGGTAAATGTCCAAGCGCTTTGAAACCTGGATCGTATACTATTTCTAAGGTTTTCCTGATTTCAGTCTGCTTTCCAACAGATACTGGGAGACAAACCCACCTTTCAGCAGGACAATAAACCTAAAACGCAAGGCTAAATATACGCTGGCGATACTTACCAAGACGACATTGAATGTTCCCCCGTGGCCTAGTTACAGTTTTGACTTAAATCGTCTTGAAAGTGTACGGCATGACTTAAATGAATTGTGGAGTAAGTACTATGTTGATCCATCCTCAGTTTCCTATCACAGCCATTTAACTCCAACTGGTTTAAAATCACCATTGGCCTCATGGTGAAATCCCTGAGCGGTTTCCTTCCTCTCCGTCAACTGAGTTGGTGACTGGGTGTATTGATACACCATCCAAAGTTATTTTTTGCCACTAACCAATTGGTGCCCTTCGTGAGGTATTGGAAAACCTCCCATGTCTTTGTGGTTGAAATTCACTGCTCGACTGAGGGACCTTACGGATAATTGTATGTGTGGGGTACAGTGATGAGGTAGTCATGAAGAAAAGTTACACTTATTGCACACAGGATGTCTGACTTGTTTTTTATTCCTGAAGTTATTTCAAATGCTTTGAAGACTTAACTCAGGACAGTTCAGCTTTTCATTTTTAATTCATAAATCCACTTTGACATTATGGGGTATTGTGTGTAGACCATTGACCCCAAATCTACATGTAATTTTAGATTCAGGCCGTAACAACAAAATGTGGAAAAAGTCCAGGAGTGTGAATACTTTGAAGCCCTGTACATTCTTCTCACCAAACCCCCAGAAGTGGTGTCAGTGAGATGCTATTACCTCATCACTCATACAACTATTTCTCAATTTGTATCTAGAACTTAGATTTCTACAAACACAACACAATTAGAAGTGTGGGGGGGGGGGGGGGGGGGGATGACATGCCCTTAAACTAGTATGTGAAGCATCTGTTGACTTTCTGGTCACTTCATTGATGTTCCCCAGAAGATTTCATGAGAAGTCAGTCAAGGTAAAAGCTGGATGTAAGATGGAGAGGGCATTACTGCCAAATAAAGTGTAGACTCAGTCAGTTAGGCAGGGCACTACTAGAAGATCGCTGGCACCAAAATTAATTTCGCTTTGGAAATGTTTCAAAAGGCACTCTCGCACATCTGAGCTATCTTTGTTGCAGGTGCATGGTAACCGCTGAATAAAGTGAGGGGGGAAAACAGAAGAAACCCGCACACTGCTCATTATTAAGCTTTACGTATCGGCCTCGAGGCCTTCGTCAGAGCTTTGGAAATGTTTAAATTAAGTTAAGAGAAAGGCACAAACTCTGAAACTCATTACTGTCTTTATCAGCTACTCCGATCAGATCTAGTCACCATGTTTTTCTCAGCAAGTGAGGACACTGTCAGGATATTTAAAAAAAAAAAGCCTGTATTTAAAGTTGGGAGTGCTTACATTCTTACGCACGCACGCACTCCACACACGTACATTGTAATATTGTTGTATGGTGGTATTATACATTTTGCATTGTAGGTATGTATTGGTGTAATAATGTTATATGATGTACCGTTTTATCTTTTGTGTGTGATTTAAGTGCCTTAATGTGTTTGGACTCCAGGAAGAGTAGCTGCTGCCTTGGTAGCAGCTAATGGGGATCCCTAACTCATACAAATCATATTCACCAGCTAGTATTTTAAAGACACTATTGTTTGCAGTTTGTGGTCTTTTACCTGGCCCTAGACCAAACCAACCCAGTAATTTACACCCCAACACACACATTGGAAAAAAGGAACGTAGAAATAAAAAGGGTGGGCAGAAAAACAAAAGGAAAATAATGCAGTTAGTATGATAACGTTGTAAACATTTCTCCATTACATTTCTCCACCTCCACTAGCTACATTAGCAGTGCACTTAGTCTTTCTCTGTAGTGAAGAACTCAATCTGCTGTGATTATATTCCTCCTTTCACAGTCATCTCTGAAGGGAGAGTTGAGAACGATGTATTTATGCACCACTGAGTAGGTGAAGTCTCAGTCCTTCAACTTCTGCCCCATTCCCCGTTCTGTTGAGCTAGAATAATGGCTGCCATAGTGGAGGGGTGAGAGTTCATTTTTTCGGGGTGGTGATGATGATGATTGGACAAGCCCAGGTAGTCCCTCCCTGATTCAGTCTTTATTCTTCCATTTGATGCCTAATGAACACTACCCAGGCTGTCGAGGCTGCTCTTACTCAGCAGGTTGCGTCCACTGCGTTGAAGTTGCTGTCCATCTGGTGTCTAAAGGAGAGGCGAGCCTTGGTGGAGAAGTAGATCTGGGATCCACTCAGGCTGCTACCGCCCTCGCCCTGGCTACCACACGACACCGTAGACGACAGGCGAGGCTTCATCTCCTCTCTGGGGACTGGAGGGACGGAGCAAGGTGGCGTAAGATGAGGCGACGAAGAGAGAAGACAGCGGGTTTATTGAACCGCTAGCACACAACGTTTTAGAATCTTTTCTTTGGCATGTCTATACATGTCTACATTGTATGGGATGATTTGATAATGCGATTTAACATAGCTAATGGTATGAATGATCCCTCAGGCATCTTTAATGTAATGCAAATATAACATGACATGCACTGATTTGACATTCTAATAATATAAACATCTAATAGAGGATATCCATTATGAAGTTATGGGTGGAATTAATGAGCAACTTATTGATTGACAGTTATAGTACTGGGAGATTGACATTATGGACTACCATTAGCAGAGCCCCAAGCATTTCTTTAACACAACCTAATTGACATTCCTGGTTATATCAGATCACTTGTTTCAACATGTATTCCAATATACGGTATGTGTTTGATAATCACGAGTGCAGCCTTGGGAAGTTATTCTGACATAATGATAATGTATGTAATAGCGTATGTAATGGAATGGATAACTGTTCTATGCATGAAGTACTATGAAGTGGAAGTAGTTCTCTCACCTGCAGGTGGGGGGCACTGTTTAGCCTTGCATCGTTCCTTACAGCGTCTGTACCAGGAGAAGCACTTGAGGACCTTCACACCCATGCCTGGAGCTGAGGAGGTCTGCGAGAGAGAGAGAGAGAGAATTAAATAAATATTTGACTATTTTTGAATTGCTATCTTGTAGTTGCACAGCTTTTACACATCAGCTTTGTCTTAATTGCCTAGGCATTTGTTTGTTTGGAATTACTTCTTAGAATCAATTACTCATTTCAAATCACAAGATTAACATATCAACCCACAACCACAAATAACTCTTAGCCAACTGATTAGCCTGGCCTTGATAACAGAAAACAATTATGAAATAAAAACAACACGGCCATCTGCTATCAATTAACCTTTATTAACCAGACAATACTGAGACCATGTGTCTTTATCTCATCATCACTCACAGGGTTGCCATAATGGTATTAGTCCGTTCTAGTACACTAATCCAGTGGAATTAGTCCAGTAATGTCACTATGAGGGGACAAAACAATATGAAATGACCTGATGACACCGCGATGACTGAGGAGGCTTAGCTAATCTCTGTCTTGTCTCTTGTCAACAGTAGACGAGCATTCACACAAACACACATACAGTTGAAGTCAGAAGTTTACATACACCTAAGACAAATACATTTAAACTCAGTTTAACAATTCCTGACATTTAATCCTTGTAAAAAATTCCCTGTCTTAGGTCAGCTAGGGACCACCACTTTATTTTAAGAATGTGAAATGTCAGAATAATAGTAGAGAGAATGATTTATTTCAGCTTTAATTTCTTTCATCACATTCCAAGTGGGTCAGAAGTTAACATACACTCAATTATCATTTGGTAGCATTGCCTTTAAATAGTTTAACTTTGATCAAATCTTTCAGGTAGCCTTCCACAAGCTTCCCACAAAGCTGATGTAACCGAGTCAGGTTTGTAGGCCTCCTTGCTCGCACACGCTTTTTCAGTTCTGCCCACAAATGTTCTATAGGATTGAGGTCAGGGCTTTGTGATGGCCACTCCAATACCTTGACTTTGTCGTCCTTAAGCCATTTTGCCACAATTTTGGAAGTATGCTTGAGGTCATTGTCCATTTGGAAGACCCATTTGCGACCAAGCTTTAACATCCTGACTGATGTCTTGAGATGTTGCTTCAATATATCCACATCATTTTCATGTCTCATGAAGCCATCTATTTTGTGAAGTACACCAGTCCCTCCTGCAGCAAAGCACCCCCACAACATGATGCCTCCACCCCGTGCTTCACGGTTGGGATGGTGTTCGTCGGCTTGCAAGCCTCGCACTTTTTCCTCCAAACATAACGATGGTCATTATGGCCAAACAGTTATATTTTTGTTTCATCAGACCAGAGGACATTCCTCCAAAAAGTACAATCTTTGTCCCCATGTGCAGTTGCAAACCGTGGTCTGGCTTTTTTTATGTCAGTTTTGGAGCAGTGCCATCTTCCTTGCTGAGCGGCCTTTCAGGTTATGTCGATATAGGACTCGTTTTACTGTGGACATAGATACTTTTGTACCTGTTTCCTCCAGAATCTACACAAGGTCCTTTGCTGTTCTGGGATTGATTTGCACATTTCGCACCAAAGTACGTTCATTCATGTCTCGGAGACAGAACGCGTCTCCTTCCTGAGCTGTTTGACGGTTGCGTGGTCCCATGGTGTTTATACTTGCGTACTATTGTTTGTACAGATAAACGTGGTACCTTCAGGCGTTTGGAAATTGCTCCCAACGATGAACCAGACTTGCGGAGGTGTTGACATTTTTCCTGAGGTCTTGGCTGATATCTTTTGATTTTCCCATGATGTCATTCAAAGAGGCACTGAGTTTGAAGGTAGGCCTTGAAATACATCCACAGGTACACCTCCAATTGACTCAAATTATGTCAATTAGCCAATCAGAAGCATCTAAAGCCATGACTATTTTCTACAATTTTCTAAGCTGTTTAAAGGCACAGCCAACTTAGTGTATGTAAACTTCTGACCCACTGGAATTGTGATGCAGCGAGTTATAAGTGAAACAGTCTGTCTGTAAACAATTGTTGGAAAAATGACTTGTGTCATGCACAAAGTAGATGTCCTAACCGACTTGCTGAAACTATAGTTTGTTAACAGGAAATTTGTGGAGTGGTTGAAAAAAAGAGTTTCAATGGCTCCAACCTAAGTATGTAAACTTCCGACTTCAACTGTATGTACACACACACACACACACACACACACACACACCTCCTTTGATAATCCAGCAGTTGGACTTCAATGGGCTACAGCAGATAGCTAAAAGGGCTAATTAAAGCCTTGGATGGAATTACACAGAGGTCACATGACACATACAACACAGACAGGATAAGAGAGGGCAGGCAAATCATGCCATAAAGTATTGTAGCTGCTTAAAGAGATATACTGTTCTGTGGTGTTACCCAAGTCACGTCAAGTCTGTTACTTGTAGGTGTCAATCAAGTCATGTCATAGAGCCCTGAATTAATTTACATACTAATGCTCTCGGCATTTAGCTAGGTAGTCAGTAGGACTCTCAAATGGATTTTGACATGTAATACATGTATTTGCATTGTAAATGTATACATTGATAAATGTATGCAGGCTAACTGAATACCTTTGACTGTATGGATCCATTACAGCTATGCCCATGGCAGTCTATATGTCTTACTCAGCCCTTTTCCACACCATCTAAACAAAAATATGAACGCAACATGAAAGTGTTGGTTTCCATGATTCACGAGATGAAATACAAGATCCCAGAAATGTTCCATATGCACGAAAAGCTTATTTCTCTCAAATTTTGTGCACAAATTTGTTTACATCCCTGTTAGTGAGCATTTCTCCTTTGCCAAGATAATCCATCCACCTGACAAGTGTGGCATATCAAGAAGTTGATTAAACAGCATGCACATTACACAGGTGCACCTTGTGCTGAGGACAACAGGCCACTCTAAAATGTGCAGTATTGTCACACAACACAATGCCACAGATGTCTAAAGTTTTGAGGGAGTATGCAATTGGCATGCTGACTGCAGGAATGTCCACCAGAGCTGTTGCCAGAGAATATAATGTTCCTTTCTCTACCATAAGCTGCCTCCAATGTCGTTTTAGAGAATTTAGCAGTACGTCCAACCGGCATCACAACCGGCAGGTTTTAACCACGCCAACCCAGAACTTCCACATCCGGCTTCTTCACCTGCGGGATCGTTTGAGACCAGCCACCCGGAAAACTGATGAAACTGAGGTGTATTTCTGTCTGTAATAAAAAAAATGTTGGAGAAAAACTCATTCTGATTGGCTGGGCCTTGCTCCCAAGTGCCAGTCATGGCTGCGCCCCTGCTCAGTCATGTGAAATCAATAGATTAGGGCCTAATGAATTTATTAAAATTGATTAATTTCCTTATATGAACTGTAAATCAGTAAAATCGTTGAAATTGTTGTTGTTGCACATTGTTGCAAATTGCATGTTGCGTTTACATTTTTGTTCAGCATAGTTTACAATTTGCATGTTATTCTTCCCAAAGCGTTAACATGTAGAGACAGGCTTTGTTGGCTTGGTGCCCACTACCCACCCTGCTTTCCTCTCATTGAAGTCACACACATACACGAGCACGCACACAAACTACTTAGCTTCTCGTTGAGGTCCCTGATTCGCCAGAAGAGTCATTTTGCATGTTTTCCCAGCCTGGGTGAAGTGTTACAGATGGCTCGATATAAATGGAAAGGTCATTTTCCGAATGAGCCGACATGACGCTAACGTGGAAGATTCAAAAGTACCGCATTTTGCCTTTACTAGTCCTGTATTAGCAGATTGACATAGCCGTCTGTAGCGGGCAACAACACAACATTTATGGGGTCCCTTTGTCCTCAGCAATGAACTAATTGATTACAATTAAAAGAGAGGTTGTACTAAATTGAGTCTGAAGAACTCTCTGGTAAAAACCTTTGAGCAGTCTTAGTTTTCAGTGTTGCCAGTATAGCTTTCTATTTCTTCAGTATATCTGAAAATATGGCCCCGAACACTTTGATACTGCCACTTACCTTGTTCCACTGACCTCATGTTTTGAAGGCACCGGAATAGAACAGAGAAATTGAATGACTCTCTATTGAAACAATCACATTGCTTTCTATTTTAAAAACCTCTCATGGTCTTCCATCATCACAGATCTCCATTTAGCTCCCGCTCTGTGGCAACGTCAGGAGAGGGTGGCGGTGCTGCCAACAAATCGAGGCTTTCCTTGCAAGCCCATGACCACACATAACAGAAGCCTTTCACTGGACTCTGCTGCAAGTGCAGACATGCAATCTGTAGCAGAAAACCCTCTGACTGGCGTGGGTGTGTTTTGCTGGCTGTAACACTCACTGGCGTGGGTGTGTTTCGCTGTCCCTGCACTCACAGGGACGAGCTAATTTCATAAAGACGTGACAGCTCTCTTACAGTCTCTGAGCGCCTTTGACTCCTAGGGGTCAGGCCAAGGTGGGGGACTCATATCAGTTTTCCCCTCTGTCGAGAGTTAGTCACAATGAGTGAAAATTGCTTTCAAAAACAACTCTCTTTTCTCTCTCTCTCACCCTCTCTCCCTTTCTACCCTTTCCCTCAACCCCTCTCTCGTTCTCTGGTATGGCTCTTATCCATATACAGACACAATGAACCCGTTATACTAAGTTAAATGTTGCTCGGCCAAGCTGTAGGAAGTTGTTCAGATAGACAGACTGATCAATTTAGCCCCTTTGGAATTCCTGAGAGGGAAATAAGGAAATGGTTGAGTCTGTGATAGCACTGAGTTGGGTTAGGACATTGACTATAAAACATACCGTTGTCTTTTATTGTATGGTGTAGTGTACATAGGAGAGTGATGGAAAGAGAGCGGGGTGGGCAGGAAAAAATAACAAATAAGCCTTGTAATGTAGAGCACACATTGGTCAGATTTCTTTTCCAGACCTTTCCATGAGCCAAAGCCTAATTCCTTCTTATTTCTGTAAAAACCCTGAAGAAGATCAAAAGCCTAAACGCGTTGTTTCTACTCTTTGCAATAAATAAGCTTTTTAAAATGTCATTCCGTTTGTTCTACAAGTGTTGCTGAATCTCCCCTCTACTTCATGGGCCTAAATCTGCACAGAGATAATACATTCGTTGTGTATTAATGACCCACTCAAACACAGTCCTTTTCTCAATCTGGGTCACGCACACAAAATAGACGGTCAGTGGTGAGGAATTTTGGGCCCCGGTCATTACAGCATCTAGTACAGCGAGTCTTTGGCAAAGAACAGCAGTCACAGGGCTTAGAGCAGAACAGCAAAACCAGTCCAGTGGAAGACAGAGCGAGATAGAGAGAGAGAGAGCAAGAGAGAAAAGGTTTGAGAGAAAGGGAGAAAAAGAGGGGGAAGAGAGAGACAGAGAGGGGATTGGAGAAGGAGAGAGCCTGAGAGGGTGGGAGAAAGTAGAACAGTGCCCACCTAAACAGCAGAGAGAGGGGGAAGGCTGGAATTGGGCTTTGGGCCTGTTTTCTGTGCAGGATCCTGCCAGGGCAGAGCACAGTGGTGACGTGAAGGACGTGCAGCTCTGAACAATGTGGTTTTACTAATACACACTGCCTGGTCATTGACTTATTCTGGCAGTTACTGATTGCTCAATATTGCTAAAATACTCATAGGTTCTCTTATCGCCCTATTATTTGTCATAGGGTGTGTGTGTGTGTGTGCGTGTGTGGATTTATCAAATCAAAGTTTATTGGTCACGTACACACTTTGGCAGATGTTATAGCAGTTGCAGTGAAATGCTTATATGTTAAACGCTTAAATACATATACCTATGCATGCATATGACAGGTTACATACAGAACTATACACAGTGAACAACGTAAAACACACATTCTTCGTGTGTGTTCCTACCTGGAATGTAAAATGGTTTGCAGCATGTAACATAACCCGGAAAGTCAGAGTATATGAGCAAACTCTACAGAAATCTGATTTTCTGTTTTTCAACCTTTCCTATGTCCATTCCAAGTCTTCAGCCTCTTGGGAGACTTAGTGTCTGTCCCAAATGGCAGCCTATTCCCTATATAGTGCGCTACTTTTGACCAGGGCCCATAGGGCTCAGGTCAAAAGTAGTGTAACATGTAGGGAAGAAGGTGCTATTTGGGACACAGACTTAGAGAACTTGTGGCAGTGAGCCTGGGTCTGTAATAGAGCTCGCCAGCTTGTAGTCCTAAAAAATGGGAATGAGTTACGTTTGGTTTGTTCAGCCCTTCCTATGGGGAAAATTAATGGGGAATAGGGTAGAATAGGGTTTTGGAATAAACGCCAAAAATGAGGTCTTAGGTTAACACAGGCTTAGGTGATCTTATATATGTTTTGTTCTATGAGATAATATCAGTCAGTTAACATGACCTTTATGAATTATAAAAGGCTTTGTGCTTTTTTTTAAATGACATAAATGCTTCAAAACTCACAAAAAAATGAGGTTAGCTGATGAAGATAATATCATAGAACAAAACGTATAAGATCTCCTAAGCCTGTGTTTACCACAGACGCTATTTTCAGTGTTTTCCAAAAACCCTACAAAACTCCATTCATTTTCCCATAGACTTTGCCCAACAAATCATGGCAGAGTTAGTACCTACAAAAAGACGCCATTACTATTTCTCTCTATGCCCCTGAAAGAAGCAGGGCCCCTGCTCCCTTGGCACGATGACGCACATTTAGGCCTATTGGTGCCCAGTCTGCCCACTAACATTAGAACCCTTACCCATCTGCAAAACAGCTATGGAAATGGGAAGTAATACTCAAACACGACTTTTCTTGCAGTTGTGTCAGATCTTTTTGCATAATTTCCCTCTGGCCATTTTCCAATGTTGAATAACGGTAGGCCTATGGAATGTTACCATGGTTCCAGAAGAGGGCCCCCAACAGGTTGAATGAAGTGACAGAACAACAGAGCAATATGGGCTAATTGAAGCTTTCAATTAATCAGTGCATCACCGCTCTCTCTCTCTCTGCCCCCTTGTTCTCTATAATATTTTAAAATACCCGGGTTAAATGCATGGGAGTGTGTTTTAATCCCTGTATTTGATTATTTTCAAATACATGCCAATACTTTCCAACCGTATTTCCAAATACAATATTCAACTACTTGTATTTTCTGAATGCTTACTTTGAAATGTATGTGAAAAGTAATTGAGAAATTTCAAATAGTATTTGAACCCAGGTCTGGCAGTAACATCATTTGTTTCTGTTCAAACTGTTTGTCTGAAAGAGGAGTTGTGGGTGTAAATAATAAATAAAGGGAGTTTTTACATTTTCATGGAAGAGGGTGTGCTAACACTCTGACAGGAAGTCTATTAATTAATACACCCTTTTCTGTCTAAATAAAGTGTAACGCATAATATAAGTTGTTTTGGAATCATCTGGAGTTGAGTAGGAAGGATTAGTTTGAACTAAGATAGCATTTTCTCATATCCATGCAGGCTCCATGTATCGCAGAGTTAGAGTGCCGATCCAGGGTCAGTTTAGCCTTTTAGATTATACCGAATGGGGTGGCCTGATCCTAGATCAGCACTCTTACTCTGAGACGCTTGAACACTGGGCCCAGGTCTAAATCATAAAAGCCAAATGAAGGCCCAATATCGAAGTCAACACTGAACAACAATATAACGCTTGCGTATTCTAGTCGTTACGCTTTGAACACACCGACAGAGACATTGCGCAAAATAGTACGCAGCATCGTCTGGATGTGTATGCAACTAAAGTTCAACGTGCACCTTCTGTTACCATTTCTGTCAAGCCGTCTACGCATACAGTTTGACGCATACGTTCATAACATCCAATGTATGCACCACACCAAACGCACTGCAACTGCCTCTGCAACGCAATGCTGCAAGGCAAACGCAGAGTTTCATTGGAAATTAATGTAATTCCGGTGTACCAAAATGCTTAGTACAGGCGCACTGTACAGCAAGCCTACAACTCTCATGGGACACTCCCACCCAGACACACCTCCTACAGCCAAGTAAACAGCCACACAGCCCCCCTCCCTCTCTATCTCCGAGGCAAGTTACACTTTTCCATAACGTTTAGGCTACTATTTGTCTGTATGTGTTGTGTAAAACCCTCTATTCTGCTTTAACTTCATTAATAGTCTCCTCAAAAGTGTACTGCAGTGAAATAACAATACTGTTCTTATTTATTGAAATTGTAGCTTATGATAAAAGTATGAAAGTCTGTAATTTAAAAACGCAAATTTTAACCTTAAAATAAGCACAATAACCTACCTGATCAGTTGCAACTTTGCAGATCTGGAAGAAAAATGTGCAATTTTCAATTAGGATACCTATACAGCCGAATCGAATTATTGGTTCCAATTCAATGGTGATTTCACCATTTGCAACTTTGCTTGTTCCACTTTCTGATGTCAGTTCTACTAAATGCGACCTCCACAAGACTCAGCAAGAGGCGGGCGTTTTATACCGAATGCTAGGTTGATCCTTGCACTGCACTAGATGGCAACATGGAAAGGTTTGTGAGCGCATGGAGAGCCTGAACTTTAAATAGCTCATCCCTGTGGCCCGAGACACGCCTCCCTCACTACCTCCCTCCTTTTCTCAATGTGGTCTTCAACAGTCTATAACAAGTCATAGTTTAGTCACACACAGACAAATCAGTAGCAGTGTTTCGGTCAGTAGACCTACTGGATAGTAAGGGATTAGAGGGTGGATATAATTCATTTGGATTTGACACAATTAACAAATAAAGCTGAGAAGATTATAATGCACTAGAGGAGTGAATCGGTGATCTGTGAAAAAATGACTGGAGGGATGAATGAATGAACATGGGAATAAAATAGAAGAGTATATAGCATGAGACAAAGCGAGATCACAAAGTCTCTTCGCTCTCCTTCTTTCTATGACGAATAAGATTTTCGACAAACGTCAGAGAGATCGTGTACGTATGTGCCTGCATTAACATACCCCTATACCCCCTGGCCTAAACAGATGTAGGATCTTAATTTTAGAAGGTCTGCTACAGCAGGAAAATAATCCTGCAGCAACTGGAATTATAAGTAAAAATCATGTCAAATTTCAAAGTGGAAATTACAAACTTCAGAAGCCTTTTTAAACCTCAAATACACTATGAGGTGAACATTTCCTGCATTGCATGAATGTTTTCCTGCAGCAGGGTGATCAGATTAAGATCCTATATCTGTACCCACTCATCGGACCAAGTCATTTCCTTTCAGCTGATTCACAACTGTCCCAGTAAGCACGGACAGGTTGGTTGAGTTTGCTCCCCTCCTTGTTTCCAGGAATTCCATGGTCTTGTAACGGCTGTTTGAAGAAGTGGACCAAAGCGCAGCGTGGTAAGTGTTCATGATATTTTAATAGAACTGAACACTGAATAACAACAAAGAGAATGAACGAAACAGTTCTGTCTGGTGCAGACACAAAAACAGAAAACTACCCACAAAAACCCAGTGGAAAAAGGCTACCTAAGTATGGTTCTCAATCAAAGACAACGATAGACAGCTGCTTCTTATTGAGAACCACACCCGGACAAACACACAGAAATAGGAAACATAGAACACACAACATAGAATGCCCACCCCAACTCACGCCCTGACCAAACCAAAATAGAGACATAAAAAAGGATCTAAGGTCAGGGCGTGACAGTACCCCCCCCCTCCCAAAGGTGCGGACTCCGGCCGCAAAACCTAAACCTACAAGGGAGGGTCTGGGTGGGCATCTATCCGCGGTGGCGGCTCTGGTGCGGGATGTGGACCTCGCTCCACTTTAGGCTTGGCCCACTTAGGTAGCGCCTCTGGAGCGGGGACCCTAGCCGCCGACCCTGGACTGGAGGGCGACCCTGGCAGCTCCGGACAGGAGGGCGACCCTGGCAGCTCCGGACAGGAGGTCGACCCTGGCAGCTCCGGACAGGAGGTCGACCCTGGCAGCTCCGGACAGGAGGGCGACCCTGGCAGCTCCGGACAGGAGGGCGACCCTGGCAGCTCCGGACAGGACGCAGGCACAGGACTCACCAGGCTGAGGAGACCTACTGGAGGCCTGGTCCTTGGAGGAGGCACAGTATAGACCGGGCTGTGGGGGAGCACTGGAGATCTGGTGCGTAGCCTTGGCACCACTCTTCCAGGCTGAATGCCCAGTCTAGCCCGGCACGTGCGGGGAGCTGGAACAGGCCGCACTGGGTTCTCCTGGCAAACTGGGGAAACCGTGCTTAGAGCCGGCGCAGGATATCCTGGCCCGAGGAGACGCACTGGCGGTCTGGAGAGCAGGGCTGGCACAATCGGTCCTGGCTGGATCCTCACCCTAGCCCGGCAGAAGCGGGGAGCTGAGATGTAGCGCACCGGGCTAAGAACGTGTACTGGAGACACCATGCGCTCCACCGCATAACACGGTGCCTGACCAGTACGACGCCCGCCACGGTAAGCTACGGGGAGTTGGCAGAGTCAGGTTGGAGACCTGAGCCAACTCCCCGTGGGCTGCCTCTCGGGCTTCCTTGCCAGCCGTGTTCCCTCGTAATGTTGCCGCTCAGCCTTAGCTGCCTCCAGTTCCTCCTGTGGACGGCGATACTCCCCAGCCTGCCTCCAGGATCTCCTCCCATGTCCAGAAGTCCATTACACCACTCTGCTTGGTCCTTTGGTGGTGGGTAGTTCTGTAACAGCTGTTTGAAGAAGTGGACCAAAGCGCAGCGTGGTAAGTGTTCATGATATTTTAATAGAACTGAACACTGAATAACAACAAAGAGAATGAACGGAACAGTTCTGTCTGGTGCAGACACAAAAACAGAAAACTACCCACAAAACACAGGTGGGAAAAGGCTACCTAAGTATGGTTCTCAATCAGGGACAACGATAGACAGCTGCCTCTGATTGAGAACCACACCTGGCCAAACACACAGAAATAGAAAACATAGAACACAAAACATAGAATGCCCACCCCAACTCACACCCTGACCAAACCAAAATAGAGACATGAAAAAGGATCTAAGGTCAGGGCGTGACAGGTCTGTATACACCAGCCAGCCAGGCCGGTACCTAGGGAGTCGTGGTGTGCTGTCGTGACATGACGTGAGGGT
Organism: Oncorhynchus mykiss; assembly: GCF_057628025.1. Lineage (NCBI taxonomy): Eukaryota > Metazoa > Chordata > Actinopteri > Salmoniformes > Salmonidae > Oncorhynchus > Oncorhynchus mykiss. Next base: position 37,626,473 of record NC_143042.1, read on the forward strand.
GTTTACTTGGAAACAAACTTGGAATCCATCTCTGGATCAAATCAAAACAAAAGCTAAGTTAACTACACAAGTTGTATAAACACACCCCATCTTCTGGAACACGTGGGTGGATGAGAAAGGGAACGGAGGAGAGGAGGAATGGAGGAGGGTGTGTATCGTCACCTTGGCCCTAACGCAGCTAAACAGTGACTTAAATGGCTCATAACATTTAATACACGCATGTGATGATACGGTGTTACTAATCTTCCAAGAAGTCTCACTCTCAACCAAACACACCTTAATAATATCATTTTACTGCAGTGGGCAAAATCAGGGTCACAGACTGTTTCTTGGTAGTCTTAAACAAATCTACTTTGAAACCAAAGTAAACACCTGGTTATGGGCTTAAACGAAAGAAGACACCTGTACCATGTCAGAGATAGAGTTGAAATGTATTCCATTTTGAGTTTGCATCCCAATATTACACTTTATATACCTCACAGAAGGCTGAAAAATAGCAAAACCGTTTGACATAGAAACACAAGATTTGTGGCTGTAATTTTTTTTGAACTTAACGTTTATAAATATATTACTATAAATTATGAATTTGTGAGAAAAAAATGATAACATTCCACCCATGAGGCCACTAGTCATTTGACTGCAAAAAAAAGGACTACAAGAATGGCATCGCATCATCTCTGGTATAATGATGCATTATATGCATTATGATGCATCTTGGTTCTGCTAAGGGTGACCTGTTCAAATTTGTATTTTATTGCTTTTTATTAGGTCTTTGCATGCCAACCTTATTCCGGCTCATGGTTTATCCAGCCAGGGCTTCTGTATCGCTGTGTGAGGACATGGCCAAAGGACTGGTGGAAAGTTACTTGGACAAATGACAGAGGGAAACAGATTATAATTCGGAGTGACCAACAATAACCCGAAGCAACAGGTAGTATACTCAGGTAGTATACTCAGGTAGTATACTCAGGTAGTATACTCAGGTAGTATACACCCATGGTATTGCTCATCTGTCTCTCTCTCTCCCCCCTCCCCCCTCACTCTTTCTCTCTAAATGTGGGTGAAGGCCAGCCTGCAGCGGGCCATTGTCTCCAGGTAGTATAAACTCCCAGTCAATCATTAGCTCACCTACGTATGTCAGACGTTTGTTTGCGGACCATAGAATGGGGGTAAAAAGGCTCTTATTCGAAATGAAATGGATCCTTTCTGGTGTTTCATATTACTGTGGCTTGCATCCCAAATGGCACCATATTCCCTACCTAGTGCACTACGTTTGCCCGTCGCCCTATGGGCCCTGATCAAAAGTAGTGCACCACATAGGGTGCCATTTGGGATGCAAATATAGTAAATGGAAGCAATATGGGGAGTGGCAGTTGGCAGATAAGCAGAAGCTAAATACTGTCCAATATTTGCACAGTAGCACATTGTTCTGTGCAGTATTAAAACCATCACTGATTCATTCTTTGTGTCCTTGTGAATGTGTCCTCAGCCCCTATTCCCTCTATATACAGTAGTGCACTACTTTTGACTCAAGCCGTGCCAAAAGTAGTGCAGTCATGATTGTTAATGTATGACGACCTAATACAATTGTCAATAATTGAGACAAGGGGACTCGAACCGCACCACTTCTGGCTCAGAGTCTCCTTGTGACATCAGATACATTCAGTGGGAGGACCAATCGGATGCCAAATAAAAATATATTTTTTTAAATGGCAGATATAAAAATACTGACTTCATCCTCTGTGAATCTTTGGCCCCTCAGCTAGTTAGTCCAGCGTTCTCAGCACTACCATCACGCTTCCACTACCCTCAGTCAGGATAAGAATAGCACTGTTGTAACGTAAATATGTGTCACAAAAAGCAATAAGGGAGGGTAATGTGTTACAAGTCAATGCTACTTGTCACTTCCACTCATTATTTTTTTTAAAAACTTTTTTTAACTAGGCAAGTCAGTTAATTAATAACAAATTCTTATTTACAATGACAGCAAAACCAGGGAACCGTGGGTTAACTGCCTTGTTCAGGGGCAGAACACCAGATTTTTACCTTGCCAGCTCGGGGATTCAATCCAGCAACCTTTTGGTTACTGGCCCAATGCTCTAACCACTAGGCTACCTGCTGCCCCAACTCGCTCCCTGCATCCCAAATGGCACCCTATTCCCTACATAGTGCACTGCTTTAGACCAGACCCCTATAGGCCATGGTCAAAAGTAGTGCACTGTAAAGGAAATAGGGGGCTATTTGGGACGCACTCACAGTCTGCTTCCACGGGAGTGATTTCCTTGTGTGGAAGGAGTGGTCACGACCCTGAGCTAGGGAGAGTTTATAATGGTTTACACAGTGGTTTTATGAGGTGAAGGTCTCTGTGTGGATGTGTTATTGTCACGTAGGCTGTGTCTCAGATGGCACCCTACAGATGTAGGATCTTAATTTGATCACCCTGTTGCAGGAGAACCTTCCTGCAAAGCAGGACATTTAAAACTTGTAGTGTATTTGAGGTTTAGAAAGGCTTCTCAAGTTTGTAATTTCCACGCTTAAAATTTTTTCTTACGAAAAATGTATAAACTCCTACAAAAATGTCCATTAATTATAATCCACATAATAATTAAAATGTCCTGTTACTTTCCTGCTGTAGTAAACTGGCTCCAATTAAAATTCTACATCTGTGTTCCCAATATAGCGCATTACTTTTAACCAGGGCTTCGGTTAGACTTGAGCTGACAAAACCGGTCCCATCAAGTCTGGGCCTGTGTGTCTAACAAGTGTTTACTCTTTCACAACCCCTCTCCCCCTCTCTCCCCCTCCACTCCTCCTTCAGACCTCAAGATGTTCCCAACTTCCCACACATTCAGGCGCTTGTGGGTTCTGGCAAGGGGTCGGGATAAGGGGACCTGGGGGACAAGCCGGTTGACGACGCCCTTGACTGGTTCTTGTGTACAGCAGTTTGAGAACATGTCCCCCTCCCTCCGTTCCCCCTTTTCCCCCATCTCTCTCCCCCTCTTCCTCTCTCTCCTCTCACTGTCCCTTCGGCTCCTTTTACTCCACTTCAGTCCCCAACTCTCTCTCCCGACCTCTTCTATCCTCGACGGTTCCTTTGTGGCATTGGAACAAATAGAACAGAAAACACAGATTACAAAACCATCAAACCATATAGGATCCTACATGTTGGTTATACAACCAACCAACCAACCAACCAACCAGTAAACCAAATGACTATTTACTAGAACAATGAACAAATTCATTGAACTATGTCCTAGAACTATGAGATCAAATTCCAATATCATACATGTGTTTTCTCTCCTGTCGCTTATTGACAACATAGGTCAAATCCCCTAGACCAGGTATTCCCAAACTGGGGTATGCGCAATGCCGTCAGGGGTACGCCAAATAAAAATGTGATTTTTTTTCTCTTCACTTTTTCAAAAAGTCCATTTATATTTTCCAACGGGGCCATACATTTGGGTGAGTTTTTTTTCTCGTTTCTTGCCTGAGTAGCCTCGTTTCACTGCCAAAAATCAAATTAAAACATGTGTTTTTATTTCGCTGAACACGACAATGTCAAATACAGGTAGCCTAGTCAAATAATTAACATCCAATCACATTAACCGTTACTCTCTCGTGGGAATTCCACTATGTAGCTGCTGCTCATGTTGGTCTCTGTACTGATGGTGCAAATGCCATGACAGGGAGATATAGTGGAGTGGTAACACATGTGCAAGCAGTTGCTCCCGACACCTCTTGGGTACACTGCAGCATCCACTGAGAAGCTCTTGCTGCCAAGGGAATGCCTGACAGCTTGAAAGATGTTTTGGTTAACTTTGTTAAAGCAAGGCCCCTGAACTCTCGTGTATTTTCTGCACTATTCAATGATATGGGCAGCGACCATGTAACCCTTTTACAACATACAGAAGTGTGCTGGTTTCAAGGGGCAAAGTATTGACACGTTTTTTTAATTGAGAGACGAGCTTAAAGTTTTCTTTACTGACCATAATTTTCACTTGTCTGACCGCTTGTATGATGACAAGTTTCTCACACGACTGGCCTATCTGGGTGATGTTTTTTCTCACCTGTTTGATCTGAATCTGGGATTACAGGGAATCTTCGCAACTATATTCAATGTGCGGGACAAAATTGAGGCTATGATTAAGAAGTTGGAGCTCTTCTCTGTCTGCAGTAACAAGGACAACACACAGGTCTTTCCATCATTGTATGATTAAAAAATTGAAATTACAACAAGCGGTTCTGTGAAAATTGAATTTAATCAGAAGCCACTGTCATATTTCTGGATTGCTCTATACTCTATATTAAGGATCCTGCCTTGGAAAATCGCGCTGTTAAGACACTGATGCCCTTTGCAACCACGTACCTATGTGAGAGTAGATTCTCGGCCATCCCTAGCATGATAACTAAATACAGGCACAGACTGTGTGTGAAAAATGATTTTAAGACTGAGACTCTCTCCAATACAACCCAACATTGCAGTCATGTGCATTCATTCAAGCACACCCTTCTCATTAACCTGTGGTGAATTATTCACAATTTTCGATGAACAAATAAGGTTTTATATGTAAGATGGTTAAATAAAGAGCAAAATTATTGATTATTATTATTTGTGCCCTGGTCCTATAGGAGCTCTTTGTCACTTCCCACCAGCCGGGTTGTGACAAAAACTCAAACTCATTCTTATGTTTAATAAATGTATTGTTTAGTGTGTGTGTGTGTGTGTGACAGGCTTAAAATGATGGCAAAAAAAACATAATTTGAGAGTGTGCGCTGACCCTGGTGCTAGAGGGGGTACGCAGCTGGAGGTTGAATGTTTGAAGGGGTACAGGACTATAAAAAGTTTGGGAACCACTGCCCTAGAGAAGATGGAAAGTAGGAAGAAAGGAAGGAAGCAGAAAGAGAAAAAGTTGAAAGGACGATCTGTATAAAGGCAAGGAAAGATAAAAAAAGGAGGGATCAAGAAACAGAAAAGATGAAATTATGTTTTTAAAAAAAAGAGACAAGTCAAAAGAACAAGGATCGGTAGCAATCTTCTCCCTTTGTGTCTGCCATTTTGATCAAGGATACTTGATATGTGCAGCTAACTACATAGCTCAGTTATTATATGTTGTGTGTGTGTGTAGAGTAGGTGGTTGGTTGTGACCAGTTGAAACCAGTTCTGTTCTGCTCCTTTATGTCCGTCTGTGTTCTCGTCTGCTTCGAAGGGTCAATGGGGGAGTCTGTGTACTGTGAGGGGAGTGGGAGTAGGGGGGATGTTTTTGGGAAAGGGGGGAGGGGGGGGGGGGGGGGGTTTGGGGCAAGGGGTTCAGTAGACCTGCTAAATGATGGTTTTTGCTCTGTTCCTTCATGTCTCTATCCACTGGGCACAGACATTGTTTAAAAAGTCTAGTTTTGATTTAATTCAACGTGAAATCAACAAACAATTTCACCATGTCATTGGATTTAGGTTAAAAGTTGGGTGAAGAAAATACAACATTTCCTTACGTTGATGACTTTTTGAAAACCGCCCCCCCCCAAAAATTTTTTTTTTGAAATTAAGTGGAAACAACATTAATTCAATCAGTTTTTGCCCAGTGGGTGTCTACTTCCTAGGGCCAGTGGGAGAGTCAGCGTCCTGTGGAGGGAGTGGGAAGGGGAATGGGGGGAGGTTTTCGGGAAAGTAGGGGTTCAATGCGAAATAATGAGTTCACAGCAAGAAGTCTCGTCTTCACAATCCACTTACCACACTGGCTAATGCCTAATTGTTTATCCGTTTCTCTCTCACTCTCTCTCATTCTGTTTGTGTGTGAGTCGCATGAGAAGTGGCAGTCAAAGAATGCCCCTTTCCTTCCATCTCGTTCTTTTCCACTCTGTACCCCCTTCCCTCTCTGTTTTTCCATTTCCTTCCATCACTTCCTCCCCCACATTGTCGTGCATCTTATTATATAATCCAGCTACCTGACATAGGATTTATGTCTTCAGGAAGAGAGGGCTACCTGCGACCTCAGCCACCCAAATTAAATCAAATTTTATTGGTCACATCCACATGGTTAGCAGATGTTAATGCGAGTGTAGCGAAACGCATGTGCTTCTAGTTCTGACAGTGCAGTAATATCTAACAAGTAATCCAACAAATTAACAACAACTACCTTATACACACAAATGTAAAGGGATGAATAAGAACATGTACATAAAAATAGATGCATAGGCAAGATGCAGTAGATGGTATAGAATACAGTATATACCTATGAGATGAGTCATGTAGGATATGTAAACATTATTAAAAAGTGGCGTTATTTAAAGTGACTAGATACCTTCATTAAATCCATGTATTAAAGTGGCCAGAGATTTGAGTCTGTATATTGGCAGCAGCCTCTATGTTAGTGATTGCTATTTAACAGTCTGATGGCCTTGAGATAGAAGCTGTTTTTCAGTCTCTCGGTCCCAGCTTTGATGCACCTGTACTGACCTCGCCTTCTGGATGATAGCAGGGTGAACAGGCAGTGGCTCGGGTGGTTGTTGTCCTTGAGGATCTTTTTGGCCTTCCTGACAACATTGGATGCTGTAGGTGTCCTGGCCAGACCGCACTACCTTCTGGAGAGCCTTGCCGTTGAGGGCGGTGCAGTTTCCGTACCAGGTGGTGATACAGCCTGACAGGATGCTCTCGATTGCGCATCTGTAAAAGTTTGTGAGTGTTTTAGGTGACAAGCCAAATTTCTTCAGCCTCCTGAGATTGAAGAGGCGCCTTCATCACCACCACACTGTCTGTGTGGGTGGACCATTTCAGTTTGTCTGTGATGTGTACGCCGAGGAACTTAAAACTTTCCACCTTCTCCACTACTGTCCCGTTGATGTGGATAGGTGGGTGCTCCCTCTGCTGTTTCCTGAAGTCCAAGATCATCTATCTTGTTTTATAGACGTTGAGTGAGAGGTTATTTTCCTGACACCACACTCTGAGGGGCATCAACTCCTCCCTGTAGCCCGTCTCATTGTTGTTGGTAATCAAGCCTACCACTGTAGTGTCGTCTGCAAACTTGATGATTGAGTTGGAGGCGTGCATGGCCACGCAGTCATGGGTGAACAGGGAGTATAAGAGAGGGCTGAGAATGCACCCTTGTGGGGCCCCAGTGTTGAGGATCAGCGGGGTGGAGATGTTGTTTCCTACCTTCAACACCTTTGGGCGACTCGTCAGGAAGTCCAGGACCCAGTTGCACAGGGCGGTGTCGAGACCCAGGGATTCGAGCTTAATGACGGGTTTGGAGGGTACTATGGTGTTAATTGCTGAGCTGTAGTCAATGAACAGCATTCTTACATAAGTATTCCTCATGTCCAGATGGGTTAGGGCAGTGTGCAGTGTGATGGCGATTGCGTCGTCTGTGTACCTATTGGGGAGGTAAGCAAATTGGAGTGGGTCTAGGGTATCAGGTAGGGTGGCCATCTTGAAGCATGTGAGGACAGCAGACTGGGATAGGTATCGATTGAATATGTCCGTAAACACACCAGCCAGCTGGTCTGCGCATGCTCTGACGACGCAGCTAGGGATGCCGTCTGGGCCGGCAGCCTTGCGAGGGTGAACACTTTTAAATGTTTTACTTACGTTGTCCATGGAGAAGGAGAGCCCACAGGCTTTGGTAGCGGGCCATGTCAGTGGCACTGTATTGTCCTCAAAGCGATCAAAGAAGTTATTTAATTTGTCTGGGAGCAAGACGTTGATGTCCGCGACAGGGATGGTTTTCTTTTTGTAATCCGTGATTGACTGTAGATCCTGCCACATACGTCTGTTTGAGCCGTTGAATTGAGACTATACCTTGTCTCTATACTGACGCTTTGCTTGTTTGATTGCTTTGCGGAGGGAATAACTACACTGTTTGTATTCGGTCATTTTTCCAGTCACCTTGCCATGATTAATAGCGGTGGTTCGCGCTTTCAGTTTTGCGCGAATGCTGCCCTCAATCCACGGTTTCTGGTTAGGGGAGGTTTTAATAGTCACAGTGGGTACAACATCACCGATGCACTTGCTAATAAACTCGCTCACCAAGTCAGCGTATACGTCAATGTTATTGTCTGAGGTTACCCGGAACATATGATCGAAGCTTTCTTGAAATGTGGAATCCGATTGGTCAGACCAGTGTTGAATAGAACTGAGCACGGGCGTTTCCTGTTTTAGTTTCTGCCTATAGGATAGGAGCAACAAAATTGAGTCATGGTCAGATTTGCCGAAGGGAGGGCAGGGGAGCGCTTTGTATGCATTGGGGAAGTTAGAGTAGCAATGATCCAGAATGCTACCAGCTCTTGTCGTGCATTCGATATGCTGATAATATTTGGGAAGCCTTGTTCTCAGATTAGCTTTGTTAAAATCCCCAGCTACAATAAATGCAGCCTCAGCATATATGGTTTCCAGTTGAGGTATCTGCTTGGGGGGAGGATATATACACGGCTGTGACTATAATCAAAGAGAATTCTCTTGGGAGATAATGTGGTCGGCATTTGATTGTAAGGAATTCTAGGTCAGGTGAACAAAAGGACTTGAGTTCCTGTATGTTTTTATGATTACACCATGAGTTGTCAATCATAAGGCATACCGATGTGTGAAGAAACCGGGTGGCTGTACCGACTCTGACAACGTATCCCGAGTGAGCCATGTTTCCGTGAAACAGAGAATGTTACAATCACTGATGTCTCTCTGGAAGGCAACTTGTGCCCTAATTTCGTTCATCTTGTTGTCTAGAGATTGGACAATGGTGAGTAATATGCTCGGAAGCGGTGGATGGTGTGCTCGCCTTCTAAGTCTGACCATGAGGCCTCTCCGTCTGCCTCTCCTGCGGCGACCTCGTTGTTTTGGGTCGGCCTCTGGGATTAGATCCCATGTCCAGGGTGGAGGTCCGGACAAAGGATCCGCTTCGGGAAAGTCGTATTCCTGATCGTAATGTTGGTAAGTTGACGTTGCTTTTATATCCAATAGTTCTTCCCGGCTGTATGTAATAACACTTGAGATTTTCTGGGGGAACAATGTAAGAAATAATACATTAAAAAAAAAAAATTACTGCATAGTTTCCTAAGGACCTGAAGCGAGGTGACCATCTCTGTCGGTGCCAGGAGTGTTTCGCTGTGTTCCAGTTCCATACCACATACAATGGACATATATCCCATCTGTTCACCTAGTAAGTGGACATTGGAACGTAGCCTTGCTCACAGGCTTTTCCAGGGGTCGTTTTGGGTTTCAGCACGCCTAGTGAGCCCATCTCTCTCTTGGGTTACAGCTGAAGTACAGTTGAAGTCGTAAGTTTACATACACTTAGGTTGGAGTCATTCAAATTCGTTTTTCAACCACTCCACAAATATCTTGTTAACTAAATATAGTTTTGGCAAGTCGGTTAGGACATCTACTTTGTGCATGACACAAGTAATTTTTCCAACAATTGTTTACAAGAATATTATTTCACTTATAATTCACTGTATCACAATTCCAGTGGGTCAGAAGTTTACATACACTAACTTGATTGTGTCTTTAAAAAGTTTGGAAAATTCCAGAAAATGATGTCACGGCTTTAGAAGCTTCTGATAGGCTAATTGACATCATTTGAGTCAATTGGAGGTGTGCCTGTGGATTTATTTCAAGGCTTACCTTCAATCTCAGTGCCTCTTTGCTTGACATAATGGGAAAATCAATAGAAATCAGCTAAGATCTCAGAAAATAAATTGTAGACCTTCACAAGTCTGGTTCATACTTGGGAGCAATTTCCAAATGCCTGAAGGTACCACGTTCATCTGTACAAACAATAGTACGCAAGTATAAACACCATGGGACCACGCAGCCGCCATACCTGTCACACCCTGACCTTAGTTATCTTTGTTTTCTTTATTATTTTGGTTAGGTCACGGTGTCTCCAGTGAGCTATTCTAGCCCGGTGCGCTCTATTGGGCATCCAGCCAGGAAGGAGGGTGCCGGCTCAGCGCTCCTGGTCTTCAGTATACCTCCTTGGACCAGGATATCCTACGCCGGTTCTGTGTACTGTGTCTCCGGTGAGTCTGCACAGCCCAGTGCTTCTTGTGCCAGCACCCTGCAAATGCAGGGCGAGAATAAACATCCAGCCAGGACGGGTTGTGTCAGCTCTACACTCCAGACCTCCAGTGCGCCTCTACAGTCCAGTACGTCCTGTGCCTGCTCCCCGCACTTGCCTTGAGGTGCGTGTCACCAGCCCGGTACCACCAGTGCCGGCACCACGCACCAGGCCTCCAGTGCACCTCCAGGGTCTGGAACCTCCAACGACGTGCCACAGTCCGGAACCTCCAATGACAGGCCACAGTCCAGAACCTCCAGTGCCGATCCCCAGTCCGGAGTCTCCAGCGACGATCCCCAGCCCGGGGCCTCCAGCGACGGTCCCCAGCCCGGGGCCTCCAGCGACGGTCCCCAGCCCGGGGTCTCCAGCGACGGTCCCCAGTCCGGGGTCGCCAGCGACGGTCCCCAGTCCAGAACCCCTGGCGATGATCCACGCAGCGAGGGTCCCCAGCCCGGGGCCTACGGCGAGGATCCGCAGTCCAGAGCCTCCGGCGATGATCCACGGGTCAGTGCTACAAGGGCGGAAGAAGGGGGGCGGCTTCCAGAACCAGTGCCGCCACCGAAGTTAGATGCCTACCCAGACCCTCCCATATAGGTTTAGGTTTGTGGCCGGGAGTCCGCACCTTTGGGGGGGGGGGGGGACTGTTACGCCCTGACCTTAGTTATCTTTGTTTTCTTTATTATTTTGGTTAGGTCAGTGTGTGACGAGGGTGGTTTGTTTCATTTTTGTGTTTATATGTCTGTGGTTGCCTAGATTGTTTCTCAATCAGAGGCAGCTGTCTTTCGTTGTTCCTGAGTAGTTTGTGGGTTCTTGGTCTATGTTTAGTTGCACGTCTGCACTACGCATATTAGCTTCACGGTTCGTTTTGTTGTTTTGTATAGTTTGTTCAGTGATCTTTCTTTAATTAAAGAAGTATGTACACTTACCACGCTGCGCCTTTGTCTCCTCCAAATGACGACCGTGACAATACCGCTCAGGAAGAAGACACGTTCGGTCTCCTAGAGATGAACGCACTTTGGTGCAAAAAGTAAATCCCAGAACAACAGCAAAGGACCTTGTAAAGATGCTGGAGGAAACAGGAACAAAAGTATCTATATCCACAGTAAAAACGAGTCCTATATCGACATAACCTGAAAGGCCGCTCAGCAAGGAAGAAGCCACTGCTCCAAAACCGCCATGAAAAAGCCAGACTACGGTTTGCAACTGCACATGGGGACAAAGATCGTACTTTTTGGAGAAATGTCCTCTGGTCTGATGAAACAAAAATAGAACTGTTTGACCATAATGACCATCGTTATGTTTGGAGGAAAAAGGGGGAGACTTGCAAGCCGAAGAACACCATCCCAACCGTGAAGCACGGGGGTGGCAGCATCATGTTGTTCAGGTGCTTTGCTGCAGGAGGGACTGTTGCACTTCACAAAATAGAATTCATCATGAGGACGGAAAATTATGTGGATATATTGAAGCAACATCTCAAGACATCAGTCAGGAAGTTAAAGCTTGGTCGCAAATGGGTCTTCCAAATGGACAATAACCCCCAAGCATACTTCCAAAGCTGTGGCAAAATGGCTTAAGGACAACAAAGTCAGGGTATTGGAGTGGCCATCACAAAGCCCTGACCTCAATCCTATAGAAAATGTGTGGGCAGAACTGAAAAAGCATGTGCGAGCAAGGAGGCCTACAAACCTGACTCCAGCTGACACCAGCTCTGTCAGGAAGAATGGGCCAAAATTCACCCAACTTATTGTGGGATGCTTGTGGAAGGCTACCCTAAATGTTTGACCCAAGTTAAACTATTTAAAGGCAATGCAACCAAATACTAATTGAGTGTATGTAAACTTCTGACCCACTGGGAATGTGATGAAAGAAATAAAAGCTGAAATAAATCATTCTCTCTACTATTATTCTGACATTTCACATTCTTAAAATAAAGTGGTGATCCTAGCTGACCTAAGACACAGAATTTTTACTGGGATTAAATGTCAGGAATTGTGAAAAACTGAGTTATGGTGTATGTAAGGTGTATGTAAACTTCCGACTTCAACTGTATGTGCAGTATTCCTCCCTATCAGTCTGTCATGCACACAGTGGTCTCTCTCTCTCTCTGCTTGTTTTTGTCTTGAGAACATAATCTATATTTATCCCCTTATAGTGCTACTAAGGGTGTTTATCTGGAAAGTTATATAACAATTACCACAAGCCACTGGATGGCAAAAAAAGATTGCTTAACCGGATCTTGCTCGATGAAAGCAACTCATGAAAGCAACTCACTCCTGCCCCAGACAGTCAGTTTTTCCAGCTGTAGTTCTTACCGTCACCACAGGGTTCACTGTGACCTCTGACCTACCCTGACACACAATCCTGGTAGTTCTGGGTGTCTGTATCTAAGCAACCTAACGTAGCAGGCGTAAAATAAATGCCTGAGCGGCTTCTGCAAAATCCGGAAGCATCCGGATCAGACTTCAGCTCTTCTTTGCTTTTTAACAGAAAACCGGATGCTTCCAGTTTCCTCCGGACCCGCTGAGGGTGGTGTCTAACGGAACTAATGAAAGTTCTCCCTTGCTCTCCTATCTCCTCCTCTTTCTGTCCCATCTCCCATCTTTCGCTCTACCTGCTCTCTCTGTAGCCCTCCTTCCCCTCTCAGACTGTCATCAGATAAGACCTTGTGTGACTTTGCTACTCATAGCCTCTCACACATGTACATGTCAATGTACCTCTTCAGTGTCATGGTCTACTTTCTTAATCCCTTGCCGGTGGTCAAATGGACTCACTTCATTGGCTGCTCTCTCAAGAATCTCAAGGGGGGAAGACCCCTGCTTGTTTTATGTTTGTATACACGGGGTATGATGAGGTCTGCTCTGAAGTTCACATGCATCACACACTGCAAAAATACTATGCATTAAAATTGACAAAAAGTAATAATTTGTATGGGGGTATGGAGGCCATTGGCTCAACTTACCTCAAAGCACCTTAGCCCACACAGCTACAAGGATGCACTTTCAGGAAACCTATAAAACAAATTCATTTGACTTTGTGAAAATCCAGTTTATTATTATTTTTTGCCTAACTTACCACTTTTCCCCCATGTGATTTCTTCCTTCACAAACTCCATGAAATGATTACCTCTTCCTAAATATTTGGTCATTATTAATTTTGTGTATGGTTTCCTAGAAACAAGGGGTGGCTCAACATACCCCACTCTCCCCTACAGTTTTGGTGCTTTATCAAGGAATCCTTCTTATAGTTCATTTGTTGTTGTTTTCCATGATGTAACTCTGGGTTAAATTGGGTTAATATTTTGGTACTGGAGGAGAACCGTTCAGTTGTCTGCCTTCTTCCTGAACTGTTGGCCAGTATTGAATTACCAATACCCAGATCACGAAAACTTAATGACAAAAAGATTTAATAAAAAATAATATGGTTTATTGCTTATTTTTACTATTCTGACTTATCGGATTAAACTAAAGAAGATACAAAGAAAAAGATAATGTGAAAGAAATGTTTGCTAAAAGGAAATAAAGAATGGAAAATAACTTAACCAACTCGGAGGAACCCGCCGATGACGTGCTGTATGATGTTTCCATGGAAAGTCTCGATGCAGAAGTTCCCTCTCTCATTGTTGTCAATAATTCATATAAAAGTCAAACAATTTAATAATTGAACAAACTGGCAGTGGGCAGCCCACATGAAACGACGCAAGAGGTACACGACTATGACAAGAGTTTTGAATTATTTAAGAATTACAATTGACTATGATTCATTTGGCATATTGTGTGGCTTGATTTGAACACGGTATCAAAAGCAGACCATATGCTTTATTCCCAAAAGGGAAGTTTTCCTGGCATATAGGCAGTTGTGTGAAGCTGTAGCAAGTACTCTAGTCCAGGTATGTCATCTGGAACAGGCTGTGGCATGTTTGAGAGTCTGAGAGTCCCGCTGGCGTCACCCTGAAAATAGAAAAACACAAGGGGAAAAGAAAACATGATACACGCATTCAAAAATCACTTTTTGAAAAGGCTACCTCAGATTCTTGTGATGTAGGGAGAGCTATTATTAATATATTGTAGCCATGGTTAACGCTTGATCTTTTATGCATTACTGACCAAATACAGTAATTCCCCATGAGTTATTGTAAAGGAATGTGTATCATGAGTTGACAATAGGAAGCGTGCCGTGTGAATAAAGGCACACAGCGTGATCACGTACAGGACCTGTGTGTGTGTGAACCTCTTCCTGTACGTTCAACCAGGAGCTAAATCTCAGCATGATCTTCGAACAACCACCCATATGATTTAATAATTGTACCCTGAATTTCACTAAGCTGGCCTTTATGTTTTAGAAACTTTCTCTACAACTTCAATCTATTAGGCTTATATCTTATTATGCTTCGTGTCTGGTCATCAGATTGTACTCTGGTAATAACACCTTGTTAGTGGCATGTGTGTGGTTTGTTTTCATATACAGTGCCTTGCGAAAGTATTCGGACCCCTTGAACTTTGCAACCTTTTGCCACATTTCAGGCTTCAAACATAAAGATATAAAACTGTATTTTTTTGTGAAGAATCAACAACAAGTGGGACACAATCATGAAGTGGAACGACATTTATTGGATATTTCAAACTTTTTTAACAAATCAAAAACTGAAAAATTGGGCGTGCAAAATTATTCAGCCCCCTTAAGTTAATACTTTGTAGCGCCACCTTTTGCTGCGATTACAGCTGTAAGTCGCTTGGGGTATGTCTCTATCAGTTTTGCACATCGGAGAGACTGAACATTTTTCCCATTCCTCCTTGCAAAACAGCTCGAGCTCAGTGAGGTTGGATGGAGAGCATTTGTGAACAGCAGTTCTAACGTCTGTCGCGAGAGTCAAATCTCCTTATACGGTAGTCCTCAGACGCAGCCTACACAGCCGTTGGCCACCTGGATGACACACAAACATTCAATGACACAATCACACATAAATAACGTGTGGTATTTAATTATCTGACCTGGATGCCACACAGGATGAGTTGCAAACTTGAATGTTGTGAAAATTCTGTGCAACTTCCAGCGCGCTTTAAGTTACAGTTTTAACCAGTGGCTAAGTAGGCTACTGTGGCTATTTGACCCTAATGTAGACCTACAAGAGAGGCCTTCCATTGAAAACAATGGAGAAAATGCATCCTGTAACGTTTTAACATGGACACAGCTGTTCTACCGTTCCGCCTACAGTAGCAGCCAGTGTGTGGTGTTGAATGTGGGCCTACATTCCATGAGAATGAAAACAAACATGCAGGGCTTGACCTGTTCATCCACTTGTCCTTCAGAAAAGGAGGTGACTGAAAATGTGTTGTTTGATGAAAGAAACCCCTTCACAACATACATTATTATTCCCATACCATTATTACAGAGAATCAGACACATTATGCTATTGGCTATTTAGCTCATGTCTCAAAATACAACCCTGCCCCTTTAAGACAAACCCTGCCCCTTTAAAGACTCGTTACCCGACTCTCTTTTGAAATATGTCTAGAAATGTGCATGTTTTGTGCTCTTGTAGGAAGAAATGACTCCCCTGTTGCTGGCTACAAATGATCTATAACTAGGCAAATAACTCACTAACTAGCAAAGGATATTAACAAAAATGTGCACACGTCTACATGCAGCTCTCGCTTTGATCTCAAAACAAGCTCATCGGCTCACGATCGCTCATGCTGTAAACAGTCCAGTTCAAAGTAAATGGTACAGATTCATATATGGAAATGGTCTTGTTGCATATAGGCCTACTGCAGCTCTGTTTATGCCGCACCAGTCTGTGTTGAGTACGCGCTGAGCCGTGCGTGTCAATGCAACAGAACCCTACTCTAATGCGTTCTGCCTACAACAAAATAGTTTGTTTTGTTTAGGCATGTTGCATTGTGTTAAATTTGAGGTAAGCTACAGTGATGTACCAATGATGAAAATTACAGGCCTCTCTCATCTTTTTAAGTGGGAGAACTTGCACAATTGGTGGCTGACTAAATACTTTTTTGCCCCACTGTATATGATCACACTGGTAATAGATCCGTTGTATTACTTGTGAGGCACAGCTGAGGGAGCATACATGTAAATAATTAGCTTTTTAATTGTATTTTACTGGGCTGAAGGTGCCTGCATCTGATGGCCAGTCTCAGCGGGGGGAGAGAGCAGCAGATGGAGTGTCCGCCTCAATGTCCCTCTGCCAAATAGCTGCCTGGACTATCCGCATTGACCATTATTGCACTAACTTTTGTGACTCATCACATACGCTGCTGCCACTGTTTATTGTCTATCCTGTTGCCTAGACACTTTATTCCTAGTTATATGTACATATCTACCTCAATTACCTGGTATCCCTGCACATGGCCTCGGTACTGGTACCCCGTGTAGAGTCGTGGGCAAAGGTTTTGAGAGTGACACAAATATTAATTTTCACAAAGTCTGCTGCCTCAGTTTGTATGATGGCAATTTGCATATACTCCAGAATGTTATGAAGAGTGATCAGATGAATTGTAATTCATTGCAAAGTTCTCTCGTTAACACAGGTGTGAGTGTTGACGAGGACACAACGCTTCAAAAGGAGGGTGGTGCTTGGAATCAATGTTCTTCCTCTGTCAATCATGATTATCTGCAAGGAAACACGTGCAGTCATCATTGCTTTGCACAAAAAGGGCTTCACAGGCAAGGATATTGCTGCCAGTAAGATTGCACCTAAATCAACCAATTATCAGATCATCAAGAACTTCAAGGAGAGCGGTTCAATTGTTTGCTAAGAAGGCTTCAGGGCGCTCAAGAAAGTCCAGCAAGCGCCAAGAACGTCTCTTAAAGTTGATTCAGCTGTGGGATCGGGGCACCACCAGTACAGAGCTTGCTCAGGAATGGCAGCATGCAGGTGTGAGTGCATCTGCACGCACAGTGAGGCGAAGACTTTTGGAGGACACCCTGGTGTCAAGAAGGGCAGCAAAGAAGCCACTTCTCTCCAGGAACAACATCAGGGACAGACTGATATTCTGCAAAAGGTACAGGAATTGGACTGCTGAGGACTGGGGTAAAGTCATTGTCTCTGATTAATCCCCTTTCCGATTGTTTGGGGCATCCGGAAAAAAAGCTTGACCGGACAAGACAAGGTGAGCGCTACCATCAGTCCTGTGTCATGCCAACAGTAAAGCATCCTGAGACCATTCATGTGTGGGGTTGCTTCTCAACCAAGGGAGTGGGCTCACTCACAATTTTGCCTCAGAACACAGCCATGAATAAAGAATGGTACCAACACATCCTCCAAGAGCAACTTCTCCCATCCAGGAACAGTTTGGTGATGAACAATGTATTTTCCAGCATGATGAGCACCTTGCCATAAGGCAAAAGTGATAACTAAGTGGTTCGGGGAACAAAACATCAATATTTTGGGTCCATGGCCAGGAAACTCCCCAGACCTTAATCCCATTGAGAACTTGCGGTCAATCCTCAAGAGGAGGATGGCCAAACAAAACCCCACAAATTCTGACAAACTCCAAGCATTGATTATGCAAAAATGGGCTGCCATCAGTCAGGATGTGGCCCAGAAGTTAATTGACAGCATGCCAGGGCGGATTGCAGAGGTCTTGAAAAAGAAGGGTCAACACTGCAAATATTGACTCTTTGCATCAACTTCATGTAATTGTCAATAAAAGCCTTTGACACTTATGAAATGCTTGTAATTATACTTCAGTATTCCATAGTAACATCTGACAAAATATCTAAAGACACTGAAGCAGCAAACTTTGTGGAAATTTGTGTCATTCTTTTGGCCACGACTGTATCTAGCCATGTTATCGTCCCTCATTGCATTTATTATTACTTTTTTATTAATTCTCTATTTCTTTCTCTGTCATTACGCCTTTCACTGTTAGTCATCACCTGCTGTTTACGAAGCATGTGACAAATAAAATGTGTTTGATTTGTTGTATTTCCTTACCAAACTGGTGCCAGTTTAGCCTGGGTACCAGTCTTTCAAGCTAACAGTCCAGTTATTGTAGCCTACTCCGTGTCGAGTACAGGTAGTGGACTGTTCGTTAAAAAATAAACAAATTAAACACTGGTCCACGGACTAGTACAAATGTGGCTCTGTTCAATTTAATCTTTGAGAGATATGTTTTTGAAATCACAATGCATCCTGGGAGTGGAAGACAAATACACTGGAGGAAGTGCAAGTGGTTCCCTAGTAATAAAAATGGTCAACCATTAAACCCTTACTTCAAGCTGCAATAATATCGTAACTGCTTCTTCCAAAATGATTGCCACCTTTGATTTAAAAAAAAAAACTTTATAAAATAAATACTACAAATACTGAGCTATACTGTATGCTAAAAAAAACACAATTATACACTAATACAATTGCGCCGAGATAAAACTTTACAACAAATGAACAAAAAAATCTAAAGAGGATAACGGCACTTAGTCTTTTTCTATGTTTTATGAGATTGAATAACATGTTGGGTGTCACACCCTGACCATAGTTTACTTTGTATATTTCTATGTTTTGGTTGGTCAGGGTGTGAGCTGAGTGGGCATTCTATGTTTCATTGTCTAGTTTGTCTATTTCTATGTATGGCCTGATATGGTTCTCAATCAGAGGCAGGTGTTAGTCATTGTCTCTGATTGGGAACCATATTTAGGTAGCCTGGGTTTCACTGTGTGTTTGTGGGTGATTGTTCCTGTCTCTGTTCTCACCAGATAGGGTTGTTTCGGTTTTTGTTACGTTCTTTGTTTTGTAGTGTTTGTATCGATTTGTGTTTTACGTTTGTTTATTAAACATGGATCGCAATCTACACGCCGCATTTTGGTCCGACTCTCCTTCACACCTAGAAAACCGTGACATTGGGAGGGATTTTAGCCTTTTGGACTGCACTCTTCAATTCAAACCACAGATTCTCAATGTTACATGTTTTATTTGGGTCCTCTACCAGGCAAGTTTACCACTGTTCCAGAATTTTTAAAACTTCAATTGTTGCCCTATTTCTTTAAATATATTTTTTTGTACACCATTTTGCCTCTTCATTTGGAAGTTCTTTGTCTTTCCCAAGGGTGATAAATAATAAAACGTTACCTAATTTTTATACCCCAGTGAAACAGGAAGCCATGAAAGTCCACAATACAGTTCCCAAAACTGAGATTAATTCAAAGTAGAATGTTAATGCAGGTTAAATGTTGTTTGATTTTACTTATAAGAATCATTAGGGGTGCCAATTTGACACCCATTTTATTTTTTTTGTCAAATAAAATGTCTTTGAGCAATTATTTTAGTATAAAATTATCCAATTATCCAAATGGCTGAACCTAGATGAACTCGAGTCATCTAGGAATGTCCACTTGGTGGCGACAGAGTTCCATCTTCTGGGTTGAGTCTGTCTGAACGATGACTGCTGGCGTGTCAAGATCATTGTGATATTCAAGCGATACTATCATCTCCACAAATCAGACTGCATAGCTTGTTTTATCCCAACACGAAGGTGATTTGTTTTCCAAATGGAACTCTGTCGCCACCAAGTGGACATTCATAGATGACTCCAGTTCAATTGTGCAGTTCTAGCTACCTATCTAGCTAGATCCATTTGGATATGCATCCCACATGTTTCTAATTCAGAGGCAATGACGAAAATCAGTTTAACACATTGCAAGGTACCATCCCCCTTATTGCAAGCATGGTGCTTTCTCGAAGTTGCCCTCCTAAACTTACTGCAGGCCAAACTGTAAAGATGGTGCATTTGGCTGTACAGTTCGACTAGGGGTATTGAGTCCTGTCTTTACAAATGATAAACATTACCAAACATTGTATTTCAGAATGTAGGCCAACTCATACCATACTCAGTCACGAAGTAAACTTCAGTCTCATGCGCTTTAAATACCAAAGGCTAGGCCCTACTTAATTGGTTTGTGTGTTGTGGTGGAATCTGTGACGCCATGAACTTTCAAGGTTCTCATTTGAAACCCTTCAACGAACAAAACAACTCCACGGCATAATCTTCTGTCGTATCTTATACGCATATTTATCCAAATACTGCATGTAAATAGTTCCATAATTGTTGGAGAGGGTCAACAACACTGCATGCGACGAAAAAACTATGTATCCAGCCAGGAAAGATACTTTAGTAACAAGCTGATTGCTGCGCCTGATTCCAGGCTTGTGAAATTAACACCCTGGGGTATGCAAACAAGAGATGAAAACCTGTGTGTGGGGGTAGGTAATTAGAGACGCTCTAATGTGGAAATGTATACATAACCACAATGAACACTTAAAATAACACTTAAAAAAAAATTAACAACATAGTTCAGGCAGTAGGAAGCTCTCTCGTCCATTTATATGTAGATGATACAGTCTTATACTCAGCTGGCCCCTCCCCGGATTTTGTTTTAAACGCTCTACAACAAAGTTTTCTTAGTGTCCAACAAGCTTTCTCTGCCCTTAACCTTGTTCTGAACACCTCCAAAACAAAGGTCATGTGGTTTGGTAAGAAGAATGCCCCTCTCCCCACAGGTTACTACCTCTGTGGGTTTAGAGCTTGAGGTAGCCACCTCATACAAGTACTTGGGAGTATGGCTAGATGGTACACTGGCACACTGTCCTTCTCTGAGCACATATCAAAGCTGCAGGCTAAAGTTAAATTTAAATTCAATTAAATTAGACTTGGTTTCCTCTATCGTAATAACTCCTCTTTCACCCCAGCTACCAAACCAACCCTGGTTCAGATGACCATCCTACCCATGCTAGATTACGGAAACGTGATTTATAGATCTGCAGGTAAGGGTGATCTCGGCTACTGGTTGATGCTTATTTATAAAACCCTCTTAGGCCTCACTCTCCCCATCTGAGATATCTACTGCAGCCCTCATCCACATACAACAACCGTTCTGCCAGTCACATTCCTGGGTCGCTCGTCTTTTCAGTTCGCTGCAGCGAGCGACTGGAACAAGCTGCAACAAACACTCAAACCTGACAGTTTTATCTCAATCTCTTCATTCAAAGACTCAATCATGGACACTCATACTGACAGTTGTGGCTGCTTTGCGTGATGTATTGTTGTCTCTACCTTCTTGCCCTTTGTGCTGTTGTCTGTGCCCAATAATGTTTGTACCATGTTTTGTGCTGCTACCATGTTGTGTTGCTGCCATGCTGTGCTGTTGTCTTAGGTCTCTCTATATTATATTAATTTTGAATCCCAGCCCCCGTCCCAGCAGGAGGCCTTTTGCCTTTTGGTAGGTCGTCATAGTAAATAAGAATTTGTTCTTAACTGACTTGCCTAGTTAAATAAAGGTTAAAATAATAATGATTAAAACAAAAATTGAAACAGACTCAAACTGATTCCAAATGACTTTATTTGAAAAGAGGAAATACACAAGAAACAGTAGCAGTCATAAACCAGAGTCAACTAAATGCACAAAACTCTATTGAAGGTCCTTCATGGTGGTAAATGCTTAAAGATACTGTGTTGAATCAATGTTAATAATATATTGGATGTCAACACATGGCAGTGATATTATGTCCTTTAACTGGAGAAACAACACTTTGCCTGCCGTGTGGTTGAGATGTTTGCTGTTGATCACTTGTTCTCCATCTTGCCCTCGAACTCTAGAACAGTGTAAAAAAAAAAATGCTCCTTTTTGGTCTGCAAAAAAGTTTTCCCACAGTAAACCACACATGTTGACAGATAACTTTTACATGAAATTGGTTGTATAAAACGTGGTAGTGTGAAGGAGGTTACTTTGGTTGAACTCCAGAGGAACGGTTTACTTTGTTCTATAAACTGTGGCGCCTATACTGAAGCCTTCCCAGATAAGAGTTTGGCTGCTGTGGTTGTTCTCCTCCTTCTCCTCCCTGCTCTAACACCATTCTTTCCTCCTGTCTCCCTCCTCATCTTGGCTCTCCCTTTCCCTCCACGCGCTCCCTTCTCTTCCTCACCTTTTCTTTCTCTCTCCCTCTCTTTCTTCCTCTTTGTGTGTCACTCTCGCTCATCCTCGCTCCCTCCCCCTATACATAGATCTTGACACTAGCTTCCTTCACATCGCTCCCTCTCCCCACCCTCCCCCCCTCCCCCTCACACCCAGACCTTACCCTTCCCTCCTCCCTCCCCTCCAGCGCCACTGCCTCCACAGCAGCCCCCTCCCAGGCCAGGGTGCTGTGTGGCGGGCAGGTTCTTGTAGATAGCCCTGGAGTATGGTATAAAGCAGAGCCCCAGCTGGAGGTGGCGGGCCAGGCGGCAGTAGGCGGCCAGAGCCAGGACCAGGAGGGGTGTGACCAGGAGGAAACCCACAACCAGGAGGGCCACACAGCCACCGTCATTCAGCAGGTCCGAGCAGTAGCGCGACGTCCCATGAGGGCGCACCTGGGGAGAGGGACACGGGTCGTATTTTTCCTGATTGTTTGTGTTACTCACTGTTTTTCACATGGCCGTAAGAATGTTGCACTCAAAGCGAAGAGATTGACAATGTCCCTGTGACTGTAAAATGACATTAATAATGCATTGTCCATGCAACAGACATGCAGTGGTCTCACACGTTGCTATAACAAGGTAGTTTCTAACAAGCTAAAGCTAATGAGGCTTTCTGTTGGTGTCTTCTCAGAACCGATGGAGACGGTTGGTTTCAGCGCCCGTGATCAGGACAAGTGAAGGATGGAGGAAACAAGGAGGAGACGCAGGGAGACAATGGTGTGCCCCTGGTAGTGTGTGTCTGAGGTGAGGCTTGACACAGAGAAGATAGCAGTCTGACGAATGCACACACACACACACACACACACACACACACACACACACACACACACACACACACACACACACACACACACAGAGAGAGAGACTAAGCAACACTCACAAACCCAATCTGTTTTGTTCTTACGGACACATACCGACCCCACAAAGAACGAAGAGCCCTTCCATAGATTAAATGTGATGAATTGCCATTCTTATATCACGGCTGTGTAACATCACAATAATACCTCTGGTGCTTTACATTTAAAATGGCCACCTGTTGTTGTGGTGTGTGATGCTATTGGTATGAGGGAGAAGAGGGTGAAGGGGGGTGACAGAGAATATGTGAGCAATGGACAGGGAAAATGGAGGGGCTGAATTATCCTTCCTTAACTCCATTTGGTAAGAACAGAATGAGAGAGTGGAGGGGGGAGCGATAGCAAGGCACCAAGAGTGGTGCAGGAGGTTGGGAGGTGAACAGGAGAGGAGAGGAAAAGGGAGAGGAGAGGAGAGGAAAAGGAGAGGGAAAGGAGAGGAAAGGGCGATGGAGAGGAGAGGAAAGGAAAGGAGAGGGATAGGAGAGGAGAGGCACATAAAGTGTTGAGGGAGGTTGGGAGGTGAACCCAGATACCACTACACATTAATGTCTTTAATTTCCGCTTTCTGAGGCCTTATCCGGGATTTTATGTCCCAAACTGAATCATGTTTATATTCATTCTTATTGAAGGCATGTGGTTGTGAGTTGTGTGTGTGTGTTGGGTATCTAGCTCTGAAATCATGCAACTGTCCATTTCAAGTTCTTGCAGCTGGTTAGCGAAGATACTCTATCTTTTTCAGAGTTTGTGACAGGAAACTGTGAGCTCAGGGTAACTTTTTAGCCAGGTTTGTAATCCCACCTCCCTTCTTTCTCATCCCCCTCTCTTCTTTGTTTTATCCCCCTCTCTCCTTTGATTCATTCCTCTCAACTTTCTTGGACAGCTCTCTCTCTCTCTCTCTCTTTCTCTCTCTGTCTCTCTGTCTCTCTGTCTCTCTGTCTCTCTGTCTCTCTCTCTCTCTCTCTGTCTCTGTCTCTCTGTCTCTCTGTCTCTCTCTCTCTCTCTCTCTCTCTGTCTCTCTGTCTCTC
The DNA here is from genome assembly GCF_057628025.1 of Oncorhynchus mykiss. Taxonomy (NCBI): domain Eukaryota; kingdom Metazoa; phylum Chordata; class Actinopteri; order Salmoniformes; family Salmonidae; genus Oncorhynchus; species Oncorhynchus mykiss. The sequence continues at coordinate 37,650,358 of NC_143042.1, forward strand.
TCTCTCTCTCTCTCTCTCTCTCTCTCTCTCTCTCTCTCTCTCTCCCTCTCTCTCTCTCTCTCTCTCTCTCATAGTAAGGTGGTCAGACCAGTAGTGCTGTGGCCCTTCTTCCCTTTCACACTCTGACCTACTGTGACCTGTAGGGGTGGCTGGGTGGGAAACTGAAACTGGTGGGATTTATGGGGGTCAAATGTGTGTGTGTGTGTGCGTGCGTGCACCCTCCCACCTCCACAGGGTCTTGCGTGCGTGCATCTCAGTGAGTCTGTGTGTGTGAGCACAAGTGTGCTAAATGTATTTCACACAACATTTATTCTGCCGGTGAATCTGTGCATGTGTGTGTTTAAAACTTTATTGGACAACTTGTAAGAGTAGGCTAAAGCACACCTAGATCTGAGACCAGCCAGGCTGGCTAACCCTTACCTCCCTCTCTTCTTGAAAGTTCCCACCACTCACGTCACTCTCCCCTGACTCCTGAGTCCTAATCTGTCCAGTCTGATTCTAAACCCTGACTGGCACCCTATTCAGTATATAGTGCACTACTTTTGACCATGTAGCCCCTGTTCTTAAACATCTGCTTATGAAACACATCACAAAGAGCCAAACTTAACCTATTCCAAACTCCACCCTCATTTAACCTATTCCAAACTCCACCCTCATTTAACCTATTCCAAACTCCACCCTCATTTAACCTATTCCAAACTCCACCCTCATTTAACCTATTCCAAACTCCACCCTCATTTAACCTATTCCAAACTCCACCCTCATTTAACCTATTCCAAACTCCACCCTCATTTAACCTATTCCAAACTCCACCCTCATTTAACCTATTCCAAACTCCACCCTCATTTAACCTATTCCAAACTCCACCCTCATTTAACCTATTCCAAACTCCACCCTCATTTAACCTATTCCAAACTCCACCCTCATTTAACCTATTCCAAACTCCACCCTCATTTAAACTATTCCAAACTCCACCCTCATTTAACCTATTCCAAACTCCACCCTCATTTAACCTATTCCAAACTCCACCCTCATTTAACCTATTCCAAACTCCACCCTCATTTAACCTATTCCAAACTCCACCCTCATTTAACCTATTCCAAACTCCACCCTCATTTAAACTATTCCAAACTCCACCCTCATTTAACCTATTCCAAACTCCACCCTCATTTAACCTATTCCAAACTCCAGCCTCATTTAACCTATTCCAAACTCCAGCCTCATTTAAACTATTCCAAACTCCACCCTCATTTAAACTATTCCAAACTCCACCCTCATGTAAACTATTCCAAACTCCACCCTCATTTAACCTATTCCAAACTCCACCCTCATTTAACCTATTCCAAACACCACCCTCATTTAACCTATTCCAAACTCCACCCTCATTTAACCTATTCCAAACTCCACCCTCATTTAAACTATTCCAAACACCACCCTCATTTAACCTATTCCAAACTCCACCCTCATTTAAACTATTCCAAACTCCACCCTCATTTAACCTATTCCAAACTCCACCCTCATTTAACCTATTCCAAACTCCACCCTCATTTAACCTATTCCAAACTCCACCCTCATTTAACCTATTCCAAACTCCACCCTCATTTAACCTATTCCAAACTCCACCCTCATTTAACCTATTCCAAACTCCACCCTCATTTAAACTATTCCAAACTCCACCCTCATTTAACCTATTCCAAACTCCAGCCTCATTTAACCTATTCCAAACTCCACCCTCATGTAAACTATTCCAAACTCCACCCTAATTTAACCTATTCCAAACTCCACCCTCATTTAAACTATTCCAAACTCCACCCTAATTTTCAGCTAAACTATTCCAAACTTGTGGTGGATGGTGGAGGTTTAGTTAGTCCCTCCTGAAATGTCAGCATGCTGTATAACATATTATTACTGGTTTCTTATCTAGTCTGATAGTCCTGAGTACCTCTGAAAGGGTAAATTGTTATGACTGTTCTGGCAAACACCACTCACACTGACGCACACACGTTGACACACACTCACACTGACGCACACACGTTGACACACACACTGACACAGATGAATTATGAATGTGAAATTGAAATGACACATAGGAATTTTGGAAGATGAATGTAAGTATTGCACAAATGCCCTTTACTCTGTGTACACACATACACACACACACACCCTTCGTACCGTAGAATGACAGAGGAACCCGAACACCACCATGGCGATGGCGGGGGTGAGGATGAGTCCGAACACCAGTCCGGCCAGGCAGGCGTTGATCCCAGCGATGACCAGGTTCTGGGCCGTCACCAGCACCGAGCACGCCCAGCAGTCCAGAGAGCCTCGGAGCTCCAGTGGAGCGTCACTACCACCTCCCCCACTCTCAGCTGCAGAGTACGGGGGAGGCACCACCACGCCGGAGGGGGTCCCCACAGGAGCGCTGGAGGCCAGAGAGTTGGAGTGCTGGAGGTGGTGGTGGTTTGGGTGGTGGTGGTTGAGGGGAGAGAGCTCCTCGGAGAGCTCCAGAGCCTGGTGGTGGGCCCCCTTCTCCAGTGTACCGATTACACTCATGGTCAACTAAGGAGGGATTGATGGATGTTAGCACAGGTTGATACGATGTAAACAACACAATGCAAAGCTACGTATATAATACGGTCCTTGTTTCTCATTCTCCAGTGAACCAGTCTGTACAACATCGTTCTTTTGATGTATGCAAATTGAAACGGCACTGTACTGGCATTGAAAGGACATTTGAAGCCTCTTCCTCTCTTGTCTATCTCAAACTTGGTCCCTTGGTCCCCATCCCTCCCTAGATGCATCATAGCTGAGGCTCCGCCTTCAAACGTAGTTCACAGGGAGGTCAGTTAGAGGAGTTATCTGCTAGAGGTAGAGGACGGCAGGCTGCGTGGTGCAATCTATAAACGCTCTCCCGTCTTCTATCAGAGCGGGATGGTTATCTGAATGCCAATTGCCAGATGAGGGTGCACAGAGGATGATGATGGATAAGATGAAGAGGAAGGGAGAGATGGATGTGTTCATGCGTGTGTGTGCGTTTGTGTGTGTGTGTTTGTGTGTGTGCGTTTGTGTGTGTGTTTGTGTATGCTTCTGCACATGCCTGAATGTATTTGTTTATCGATAAAAGAGTGCAGTTCCTGTCTCGTTAGAAGGAGAAAACCTAGAAGCATGGTGTAATGTCATGCCCCTGTGTTCAAGACACTGTAAAATGTTTTGTTTGATTCTTCCAGTATGGTAAAAAAAAAAAAACAACACACAACATCACAATAGACCAAGTTTCAAGATCCCTTGAATCAGCTATAAGTTACAACTCCTAACTGACATGTCCCATTAACCCCCCCCCCCCCCCCCCCCATGCTAACTAAGCGTTGCCCTACCCAGCCTGAACAATGGACTGAGGTCAGCGGCCAGCCCGCCTTCCAGAAATAACCCCCCAGACCTCGGCACCGCAGACTAGAGGGCCTTGGGCACTGCACACTGTTAACTGCACGGCCTCTGACCGCAAGGCACTACAGAGGTTGCTGCGTACTGCTCAGTACATCACTGGGGCCAAGCTTCCTGCCATCCAGGACCTTTATACCGGGCTGTGCCCAAAAAATTGACAAGAACTCCAGCCACCCGAGTCATAGACTGTTCTCTTTGCTACTGACTATTTACATTGTCCCCACCCCCCATTTTTACGCTGCTGCTACTCTCTATATATTATCCATGCATAATCACTTTACCTCTACCTACATGTACAAATTACCTCGACTAACCTGTGCCCACGCACATTGACTCTATACCGGAACCCCCTGTATATAGCCTCGCTACTGTTATTTTATTGTTGCTCCTTAATTATTTGTTACATTTCTATCTTTTTTACAGTGCCTTGCGAAAGTATTCGGCCCCCTTGAACTTTGCGACCTTTTGCCACATTTCAGGCTTCAAACATAAAGATATAAAACTGTATTTTTTTGTGAAGAATCAACAACAAGTGGGACACGATCATGAAGTGGAACGACATTTATTGGATATTTCAAACTTTTTTAACAAATCAAAAACTGAAAAATTGGGTGTGCAAAATTATTCAGCCCCTTTACTTTCAGTGCAGCAAACTCTCTCCAGAAGTTCAGTGAGGATCTCTGAATGATCCAATGTTGACCTAAATGACTAATGATGATAAATACAATCCACCTGTGTGTAATCAAGTCTCCGTATAAATTATCCTGCACTGTGATAGTCTCAGAGGTCCGTTAAAAGCGCAGAGAGCATCATGAAGGACAAGGAACACACCAGGCAGGTCCGAGATACTGTTGTGAAGAAGTTTAAAGCCGGATTTGGATACAAAAAGATTTCCCAAGCTTTAAACATCCCAAGGAGCACTGTGCAAGCGATAATATTGAAATGGAAGGAGTATCAGACCACTGCAAATCTACCAAGACCTGGCCGTCCCTCTAAACTTTCAGCTCATACAAGGAGAAGACTGATCAGAGATGCAGCCAAGAGGCCCATGATCACTCTGGATGAACTGCAGAGATCTACAGCTGAGGTGGGAGACTCTGTCCATAGGACAACAATCAGTCGTATATTGCACAAATCTGGCCTTTATGGAAGAGTGGCAAGAAGAAAGACATTTCTTAAAGATATCCATAAAACGTGTTGTTTAAAGTTTGCCACAAGCCACCTGGGAGACACACCAAACATGTGGAAAAAGGTGCTCTGGTCAGATGAAACCAAAATTGAATTTTTTGTTAACAATGCAAAACGTTATGTTTGGCGTAAAAGCAAAACAGCTCATCACCCTGAACACACCATCCCCACTGTCAAACATGGTGGTGGCAGCATCATGGTTTGGGCCTGCTTTTCTTCAGCAGGGACAGGGAAGATGGTTAAAATTGATGGGAAGATGGATGGAGCCAAATACAAGACCATTCTGGAAGAAAACCTGATGGAGTCTGCAAAAGACCTGAGACTGGGACGGAGATTTGTCTTCCAACAAGACAATGATCCAAAACATAAAGCAAAATCTACAATGGAATGGTTCAAAAATAAACATTTCCAGGTGTTAGAATGGCCAAGTCAAAGTCCAGACCTGAATCCAATCGAGAATCTGTGGAAAGAACTGAAAACTGCTGTTCACAAATGCTCTCCATCCAACCTCACTGAGCTCGAGCTGTTTTGCAAGGAGGAATGGGAAAAAATGTCAGTCTCTCAATGTGCAAAACTGATAGAGACATATCCCAAGCGACTTACAGCTGTAATCGCAGCAAAAGGTGGCGCTACAAAGTATTAACTTAAGGGGGCTGAATAATTTGGCACGCCCAATTTTTCAGTTTTTGATTTGTTAAAAAAGTTTGAAATATCCAATAAATGTCGTTCCACTTCATGATTGTGTCCCACTTGTTGTTGATTCTTCACAAAAAAATACAGTTTTATATCTTTATGTTTGAAGCCTGAAATGTGGCAAAAGGTCGCAAAGTTCAAGGGGGCCGAATACTTTCGCAAGGCACTGTATGTATTTATTGTTCTTTTTTCTGAACTACATTGTTGGTTTAAGGGCTTGTAAGTAAGCATTTCACGGTAAGGTCGACACTGTTGTATTCGGCGCATGTGGCAAATAAAATTTGATTTGATTTGTTCTTCTTCCTCCCGTTTCTGAAGCAGTGAATGCACATCCAGCACTTCCACAGGTGCAGGAAACAAAATGAAACGTTGAATGCCTCACATTGGTTTTCGCCGGGACAGGAGGTTTTCCTGACCGCATGATAAACTCCTGTCCCGTAGGCAGTGGGTATTTGTGGGTTAATGTTTTTTTGTCATGAATCTTGTTCTGGAGGCAGCTCTGTAGAGTGGTCACTAGCTGGCACAGCCACAAAGTCATCAAATCGGATTTTAAACCTAACCTTAACCACACTGCTAACGATAATGCCAAACCCTAACCTTAAATTAAGACCAAAAAGCAAATGTTGACTTTGCAACTGGCCTACCTAAAGGAAAATCCCTTTATTCTGCCTCCAGGACAAGACTCATGACAATAAACGTCAACCTGCAAATTTTTCCACCCTTTACTTTTACCCAACAAACACTCATCATCCTCACCGACCGTTAACCCGGACCCTAACCACGTTAAGGAAGAATCCACTTGAAAAGTATTGTTACTGACTCTATAAGTCTCCTATTGTTAGTAAAGTGTTGTTCGGGTGTAAGGTCAGGGGTCCAGGAAGAGGGAGACCTGCTCACTCATTGTGTCACGATTTAAAATAGGCCTACACTTGGCCGCTACATCTGTTTTACACATCCCATGTACTTGTTATTCTTTGAAAAATGACGCGTCATTGTTTCTCATAACTCTGGAGACACTGATATGAATCTGCTATAGAAATGATTGATTCATGTCCTGTGGTATTTTCAAATGACCTTCGTCTGTAGCTTCATGGCTACTAATACAACACTGAACTACATTCAACCTGGTCCTTGAACGATTCTCATAATGTATTCTCTAATCTAGAACATACTGAAGCAACTCGATTGTCTTTTGACTGGCAGTTGCACACATGTTATTATCGAATGTTATTATGTTGTTATCTATGTTATTACCTATGCATTTAATTATCAGTGATGCTCACAAGTATTGTAATTTTAAAATGCTGCTAATTTTCTGAATGCTTTACACAGATATTGGAATAGTTGTGCTCTAAATAGAATGCTTCAGTTAGTTCAACTCCCTCCCTGGGTCTATACGTTCTCACTCACATTGACGTGCAGCCTGGTAGAGCCTCTCTCTCTTCCTCACTCTTCTCTTCTCCTTCTCGTCTCTCTCCTCCTCCTCTTCTCTTTCTCTTCTTCTCTCTTCTCTTCTCTTTCTCTTCTTCTCTCTTCTCTTTCTCTTCTTCTCTCTTCTCTTCTTCTCTCTTCTCCTTCTCTTCTCTCTTCTCTTTCTCCTTCTCTTCTTCTCTCTTCTCTTCTCCTTCTCTTCTTTCTTCTCTTTCTCCTTCTCCTTCTCTCTTCTCTTCTCTTTCTCGCTTCTCTTCTCCTTCTCTTCTTCTCTCTTCTCTTCTCCTTGAAGTTCCAGTGAAACACTCTCTTTCTCCACTTATTCAAGCAGGTGGACAAGCTTTAAATGTTCTTTCTCTACTGTCTTTTGGCTTTGGGTTTTTCCTCTGTATCAGTTCAGATTCCTTCACACTTTTCTAAATGAAGTTGTGACCAGCTCGTGTAGTAGTGGTATGCTGACCTCCTGTAGACGTAATCTCTTGTTGTTTCCTCTCTGCACTGTGAAGGGTCGTCGGTCCGTCAGGGATAAGTCCGTGTCGGTCCCCCTCCCCTATTTCTCAGACTGAAGGGCTTCGTCCTTTCACCTGTTGTTCTCTCCCAGACTGCAGTCGACCACTCCAGCCTCAGCGTTTTGGGTCTCAGCTCTTTAGAAGTGGCCCAGACCTCTGTACGTCCCTCCGTCAGTCCGTCCCGCCTTCTCCTCCTATTCTCACACTTACTACGTTTGATACAACAGCCCCTCTTGAGGAATTAGAGGGATGCCTTTCTCTCTCACTCTTACTGACTTCTGCCTCACTCATTCTCCCCCCCCTCCCTTTCATAACTACTACATCGAGTGCTTGTGCCCCCACCTCACTCCTCTCCCTCTTAACCCGTGCCTGTAAAGCACCCCCTCTCTCTGCTCTCTATCCCTCTGTTATCTGTGTGCAGCACTCTGTGTTAGGGGTTGGAGCCAGGCTGCTTCTCTGATAACCTGCGGCGTGATTGAGCCTGTGGTGAGAGGGAGAGAGGGGGAGAAGGAGAGCGGGAGTGTGTATTTAAAGAGCTGCTGTGTCGCTGTGGTCTAATCAGTAGCTGGGGATGGAGCAGAGGCTGCATGGTACCACTGACATGCCCCACCATGTCACAGACAACCCTAGTTGCTTAGACAAATTCATGTAAAAATGGACATTAGCCAGAGCTTTTATTCTTTTACAAAGATAATCTGTAAGGAAAGTGTAACAAGTGTTGATATTATACTGTACTTACAATGGTAGACCTTAACCCTAACCCTAACCCTAGCTCTGACCATAGCCCTAGCCCTAACCCTAACCCTAGCTCTAACCCTAGTCCTAACCCTAACCCTAACGCTAGCTCTAACCCGAATCCCAACCCTAGCTCTAACCCCAACACTAGCTCTAACCCTAACCCTAGCTCTAACCCTAACCCTAGCTCCAACCCGAATCCCAACCCTAGCTCTAACCCCAACACTAGCTCTAACCCTAAGCCTAGCTCTAACCCTAACCCTAGCTCTAACCCTAACCCTAGCTCTAGCCCTAACCCTAACCCTAGCTCTAACCCCAACCCTAGCTTTAGCCCTAACCCTAACCCTAGCTCTAAACCTAACCCTAGCTCTAACCCCAGCCCTAGCTCTAACCCCAACACTAGCTCTAACCCTAACCCTAGCTCTAACCCTAACCCTAACCCTAGCTCTAAGCCTAACCCTAGCTCTAACCCCAGCCCTAGCTCTAACCCTAACCCTAGCTCTAACCCTAACCCTAGCTCTAACCCCAGCCCTAGCTCCAACCCTAACCCTAAGTCTAACCCTAACCCTAACCCTAGCTCCAACCCGAATCCCAACCCTAGCTCTAACCCCAACACTAGCTCTAACCCCAACACTAGCTCTAACCCTAACCCTAGCTCTAACCCCAGCCCTAGCTCCAACCCTAACCCTAGCTCTAACCCTAAGTCTAACTCTAACCCTAGCTCCAACCCCGAATCCCAACCCTAGCTCTAACCCCAACCCTAGCTCTAACCCTAACCCTAGCTCTAACCCCAGCCCTAGCTCCAACCCTAACCCTAGCTCTAACCCCAGCCCTAGCTCCAACCCTAACCCTAGCTCTAACCCTAAGTCTAACCCTAACTCTAGCTCCAACCCGAATCCCAACCCTAGCTCTAACCCCAACACTAGTTCTAACCCTAACCCTAGATCCAACCCTAGCTCTAACCCCAACACTAGCTCTAACCCTAACCCTAGATCCAACCCTAACCCTAACCCTAGCTCTAACCCTAACCCTAGCTCCAACCCGAATCCCAACCCTAGCTCTAACCCCAGCCCTAGCTCCAACCCTAACCCTAAGTCTAACCCTAACCCCAGCCCTAGCTCCAACCCTAACTCTAGCTCTAACCCTAACCCTAGATCCAACCCTAACCCTAGCTCTAACCCTAACCCTAGCTCTAACCCTAAGTCTAACCCTAACCCTAGCTCCAACCCGAATCCCAACCCGAGCTCCAACCGTAACCCATGAGTCTGCAGCAGTGGAAGAGAGCGGTGTGAGAGAGAGAGCAGCTTCCCGCAGCTCTGATAGTGTTCAGGGATGGGTCCTTGATTCCCACTGAGAAACACCAAGAACCCAGATAAAGAAAGACCAGGAACAGAGGGTGAAGGAGGTACAGAGGATGGATGTCATAACAGTTACGTTACGCAGAGATGCAAAAGATGCTAGCTGGGAAGTCCAGAGTGAACGAGAGAAACGCCACAACATGATGAAAAAGACAATATCAGGAATCACGGATCGGGGATATAACTGGAAGGATCAATGGAACAAGGGAGGAAAAAGGGGATGAAAGGAGAGAGGGAGCAGACAAAGAACTTCTGAACTGATAAGAGAGAGAGTGCAGATCACAGAGTAATTACTGTTGTCTGATCGGATTTTCTCCCTGTCTCCCTCTCCCCCTTTCTCTCTGTTCTCGCTCTCTTCTCCCCTTTTGAGCTGGTCAGTATTTATTTACCTTGTAAATAGGGCTTTATCCCTGATTGCTACAGATATTTTAGTCTCTTTTATCTGTATCTGAGCGGAGAAGAGAGGAGTGAAGGGGCAGGAGGGGAGAACTGAGAGACGGGGGATCCAAACAGGCTCAAATAGATGAGTTAGAGATACTGTTGATCTTTACCATATTTTACTGCACACTTCTACTGGGCTTTACATGTTCATGTTTTTGCTAGCTTCTATAATGCTTATCCGAACCAAGAAAGAAGAAAATGCCTCATCAGTACCATCTTCTACCACTACACCCAAGAGCCTGCCTTACAGATGTGTCTGCGTCACACACGGCCTGTGGTTTACGCTTATAAATGTTGGATTACGTAAGAAGAAGCGGAAGACGAATGAGTCGATGGGATGGGAGGAGGGTGGAAGAGAGGGATGTGGTGGACGCAATTCAATCAGAAGTGTTGCTGAAAGAGAGTGTGTTGGAGAGGGAGTGAGAGAAGAAGAAGTAAGCAATGGAGAAAATAGCTTCTAAAACAAACTGTCGTTGCATCTGTGGCAGGGAACATAATCAGGCTTGTAACCGCTCGCTGGTTGATTGGGTAATTACAGCGTTTACATGTGAAAGTGGCCATTTTTTTTGTCTGTCCAGCCAACTCTTTCTCAATAGTCTTGCGGAACCTCCATAGTAGACATGTGCAGTTAAGCAACTCCGGTGTAGATTTGGCCTTGTGTTGTAGGTTATTTTCTGACTGAAAGGTGAATTCAGCTCCTAACGTCTGGCGTAAAGCAGACTGAGGCAGGTTTTCCTCGATGATTTGGTCTGTGTTCAGCTCCACCCTGTTTCTCTTTATCTTGAAAAACTGCCCAATATTTGCTGATGTCAAGCATACCCATACCATGATGCCAGTGGTGGTCGGGGACGTTTAAGACGAGGGAGGATGATCATTTTTTTGATGAGCTTGGCCTTATTTCTTTCACAGCATATTGGATGACTGTCATTCATATTCCATTCACCCAGCTCAATGTAACATCGACAGGTTTAGGCTACTACATGATACTCACGGTTGGGATGGTGTTCTTCGGCTTGCAAGCCTCCCCCTTTTTCCTCCAAACATAACGATGGTCATTATGGCCAAACTGTTCTATTTTTGTTTCATCAGACCAGAGGACATTTCTCCAAAAAGTACAATCTTTGTCCCCATGTGCAGTTGCAAACCGTAGTCTGGCTTTTTTATGTTGGTTTTAGAGCAGTGGCATCTTCCTTGCTGAGCGGCCTTTCAGGTTATGTCGATATAGGACTCGTTTTACTGTGGATATAGATACTTTTGTACCTGTTTCCTCCAGCATCTTCACAAGGTCCTTTGCTGTTGTTCTGGGATTGATTTGCACTTTTCGCACCAAAGTACATTCATCTCCAGGAGACAGAACGCGTCTCCTTCCTGAGTGGTATGACGTGAGTGGTTCCATGGTGTTTATACTTGTGTACTATTGTTTGTACAGATTAACGTGGTACCTTTAGGCGTTTGGAAATTGCTCCCAATGATGAACCAGACTTGTGGAGGTCTACAATTTTTTTTCAGAGATTTCTATTGATTTTCCCATGATGTCAAACAAAGAGGCACTGAGTTTGAAGGTAGGCCTTGAAATACATCCACAGGTACACCTCCAATTGACTCAAATGATGTCAATTAGCCTAAAAGAAGCTTCTAAAGCCATGGCATCATTTTCTGGAATTTTCCAAGCTGTTGAAAGGCACAGTCAACTTAGTGTATGTAAACTTCTGACCCACCGGAATTGTGATACAGTGAATTATAAGTGAAATAATCTGTCTGTAAACAATTGTTGGAAAAATGACTTGTGTCATGCACAAAGTAGATGTCCTAACCGACTTCCCAAAACTATAGTTTGTTAACAAGAAATTTGTGGAGTGGTTGAAAAACGAGTGTATGTAAACTTCCGACTTCAACTGCATTATTTCAACAAGAGTGAATCCGTGTAACTTATTAAGACATTTTAAGCCACATGTTACTCCTGAACTAATTTAGGCTTGCCTGAACAAAGGGGCTGAATACTTGCAACTACTATTTTAGTTCTCACATTCTTGTTAATCTTTTCAAAAATATCAGTTTTCTTCCACTTTCACATTATAGAGTATTTTGAGTAGATTGACAAAAACATTACGACTAAATCCATTTTAATCCCACTTTTGTAACATAATAAAATGCCAGGAAATCCAAGGGATATTAATAATTTTGCAAGGCGCTGTATTTATATACACGGCAATCTATATTTCATTGATCCTATCTTAGTAATTATAAATGAATAATAGCCTAATTCATAGTCGGTGACCAACAATAGCTTGGTCAACAATAGCTTCAAAGGCTTTCTAGATTTTCCCATCATTAGTCCAACAACATGATGATCACACTAGTCCCTTGAGCCAGCATTGTGTTGGTGGGGTGTGAGTGTACGGTCAAACACACAGACACTGAGCATCTGTGGCCATCCGATCGGGGTGGAGTCAAAGGGCTAGGGTTCCGGTCTAGAAGCTATACAGTTTCGCTTCGGTACTGCAGTTTAACTGACACCTGGCCTAGAAAGACTATTTCCATGTAAAGGTCAGATTTGAACATTCCTAATAAGACACTTTAGCGATAATCATTGGGCACAAAACATCTATTGAATTATTCATGTAATTGTCACTCAGGCTGATTATTAATTTTTTAAATACTTTTAACAAAAAAACATTCACAACCGAACATATTAACATTTTATATTTATCCAATGTCTGTCATGTTTTTGGATGACGTGATGACTTCGTCGCTGCTCCACTCAGTGCTCGTGCGCATGTGATGGTTCGTATACACCGGATGCAACCTGGATATAGACGGTCCATGAATCAGCATATGTGAACGTGAGTAGATTACCTTGAATACAACGGGCGGACATCTTGGACGCAGTCTCCAGTTCTTATTATACCCTCAGTGGGTGGAGTGGACGGCGGATGCGACTTCCTGTGGAGGCAGGATGTCCTCCATTCTGTCCAGCTTTCCTCCGAACTCGTTGACCTCTTCACACCGGGCCACAGGATGGGACACACTGACATTCCTTCTCTCACTGCGGGACCTGGATTTCTCTATATTGGTGGATATATGTTTGGTGTTTTTGAAATATGAGGGGCCTTGTCACTTCATTGTCCCCCACGTTGGTATGTGCGTAAGTCTCCTGATTGTGTTCGATCAATCATGGATGTAAAAAAAACGATTATTGGTTATTTCATAGTCCATTCCTATACCCTCAGAGAATGCACAGCCAGAAATGTGTTGGTGGGTGGGCCCCCTCCAAAAAAGAGAAACGTTTGCCGTTTTGTAGCTAATCTCATGCTATTCTACACATTTTGTCAAGAGGCTAGACAAAATGAGGCTGTTTTAAAATCAAATCTCTTGCGATGCTAAGCGTTTTATAATGGGGCAGAAATGAAAATGTGCAGTTTTTTTGGTCATCTCCTGCTTTTCTACACATTTTGCCATGAGGCTGAGAGAAAATGTAGCATTTCTAATGCTAAAATATAGGTGTGTTGACTGTGATAAAGGCACTGGATTATGAGCTGTCTTGTTTGCTAAATGAACAAATTTAAATAGGCAGTGGAATGGTGCATATAGCTATAGAAGCACAGTGACATATGCCTCAATGCAGTCATAAATTCACTGTCAACTGCGTTTATTTTCAGTCAACTTAACATGTGTAAATATTTGTATGAACATAACAAGATTCAACAACTGAGACATAAACTGAACAAGTTCCACAGACATGTGACTAACAGAAATTGAATAATGTGTCCCTGAACAAAGGGGGGTCAAAATCAAAAGTAACAGTCAGTATCTGGTGTGGCCACCAGCTGCATTAAGTACTGCAGTGCATCTCCTCCTCATGGACTGCACCAGATTTGCCAGTTCTTGCTGTGAGATGTTACCCCATTCTTCCAGCAAGGCACCTGCAAGTTTCTGGACATTTCTGGGGGGAATGGCCCTAGCCCCTCACCCTCCGATCCAACAGGTCCCAGACGTGCTCAATGGTTTTGAGATCCGGGCTCTTCGCTGGCCATGGCAGAACACTGACATTCCTGTCTTACAGGAAATCACGCACAGAACAAGCAGTATGGCTGGTGGCATTGTCATGCTGGAGGGTCATGTCAGGATTAGCCTGCAGGAAGGGTACCACATGAGGGAGGAGGATGTCTTCCCTAACGCACAGTGTTGAGATTGCCTGCAATGACAACAAGCTCAGTCCGATGATGCTGTGACACACTGCCCCAGACCACGATGGACCCTCCACCTCCAAATCGTCCCGCTCCAGAGTACAGGCCTCGGTGTAACTCTCATTCCTTCGACGATAAACGCGAATCCGACCATCACCCCTGTGAGACAAAACCGTGACTCGTCAGTGAAGAGCCCTTTTTGCCAGCCCTTTTTGCCCTTTGGTCCAGCGACAGTGGGTTTGATGCCCATATGCGACGTTGTTGCCGGTGATGTCTGGTGAGGACTTGCCTCACAACAGGCCTACAAGCCCTCAGTCCAGCCTCTCTCAGCCTATTGCTGACAGTCTGAGCACTGATGGAGGGATTGTGTGTTCCCAGTGTAACTCGGGCAGTTGTTGCGATCCTGCACCTGTCCCGCAGGTGTGATGTTCGGATGTACCGATCCTGTGCAGGTGTTGTTACACATGGTCTGCCACTGCGAGGACGATCGGCTGTCCGTCATGCCTCCCTGTAGCGCTGTCTTAGGCATCTCACAGTACGGACATTGCAATTTATTGCCCTGGCCACATCTGCAGTCCTCATGTCTCCTTGCAGCATGCCTAAGGCATGTTCATGCAGATGTGCAGGGACCCTGGGCATCTTTCTTTTGGTGTTTTTCCAGAGTCAGTAGAGAGGCCTCTTTAGTGTCCTAAGTTTCCATAACTGTGACCTTAATTGCCTACCATCTGTAAGTGTCTTAACGACCGTTCCACAGGGTGCATGTTCATTAATTGGGAAACAGTATTTAAACCCTTTACAATGAAGATCTGTGAAGTTATTTGGATTTTTATGAATTATCTTTGAGACAGGGTCCTGAAAAAGGGGACGTTTCTTTTTTTTTTGCTGAGTTTGTGGCTTATTGAAGGTGTGGATTTGAGTTATTTTTGGCAACCATGAGAATGAATGTCATTCCAGTTCATCTGTTCTGTTATATTTCATCAAATCTGACTAACCCAGTGCACTGCTTGCTATGAATATCTATTGGTGTTTGGGTAAAAAAACGAATAATGTCCTGTTTGGAACACAAAGTAAAGAGCATAATTATTTGTATTGTTTATGTTTTTGCTCAATCTGATTGGGTGGGCCTAAACCTCTGCTGTAGTGTCAGTCAGTGGAATTAGCTGAGGGGGGAAATGAAATCTGGACATTGTCATTGAATCCTGTGAGTTCACTGTGGTTTCCTGCCCTGTCTTCTGTGTGACTGTTTGTTTGGGCCTGCTTTTTTAACCTTGGATGGAATTCACCTTATGGAAACCACTCAATTTTACACACACACACACTCATGTGAAACAAAAGGAACCGTCAGTGATTGACTTGAATGAGGAGACCTCTGCAAGTGCCAGCGATAAGATCTAGCTCGGCTAAGCGATATGAGGGTTCGGGTTGTTATTGTATATGGGCCCAAAGCGTAAATAGAAGATATCCGCTCTCACCCACATCAGTGGTCAGCCTATCAGCCTCAGGCAGGAAGTCAGATAAAAAGGGCTAGATTCAATCTAAATCACTTAAGTTCAGCGTTACAGTGCGATTCCAACTTAAAAGGCAATGTTCCATAGTCAGACTGCTTTCACAGTAAAACGCTGCATATGTCATCCCAGTCAGAAATTACAACGCTTCAGTGATACAGATTGAATCCAACTCAAAGAGGGGTTTATTCATTGATCTATAGTTCTAGATAGGTTTTATAGGCTACTACTCTGGACTTTGTTTTCAGATTTGACTGACTGGGATGTTAGGTTCAAATATGTTACTTTTCTAACATATTCCACCCAATATTTATTTACTTTAGGTGAACAATTGGTGGCTGTATCAGGTGTGAGACGTGGTTTGTCTGCAAAAAACACTCCTGACAGTCAGCGTTCGCTGTTCAGATGAGACGTGTACCATCAATAGAGTTTAAACAATTAAACTATATGCACATTTTTGGCTTCATCAAAAGCATTTATTTATTAATAAGTCATAGTAAAATGTCACACAAATTCACAAAGTGTTTAAGAAATGTCTGGCTCAGTTTGGTGTGTGTGTGTGTGTGTGTGTGTTCTAAAGAGTGCATGTTAAATAAATGACCACCAAGAGAAGGAAAAGGACAACAGGAAAAATAGAATTTATCTTAAAGGAAAAACAAAAATAGTTTATCCAAAACTGTAGCACCTTTTTATCCCAGAAGTCAATATTCCAACAGATTACAATAATATATATATATAAAAATAAAAAAAATAAAAGCCCCCTAAAAAGAATGAAAAACAATGACAATTTCCCCCGCGCATTAAAAAGGCCGTATTCCATTCGTCAACTCAACCTCGGCTGTGGATCCTACCAACTACAGGGAAAGTGTAAGTTATATTCATTAGAAATATCATATATATATATATATATATATATATATATATATATATATATATATATATATATATATATATATATATATATATATATATATATATATATATATATATATATATATATATATATATATATATAGAACCAGAAGAAGCACCAGAGAACCTTGTCCTCCCATAACACACCCTTTCAGTTGTTACAGAGGACAAAAATGACTTTCAAACCCTAATAAAAGTAAGGGGAGAACATTGACATCCTATAAATATAAGAAACATTTTAAATAAAAAAAGAAATGTACAATGTAAAATCCAGAAAAATTATAAATCTGTATATTAAGCAAACAACTAACAAAATCAGAGGTACAAAACAATGCAAAAATGGAAGCAATTCATTAAAACAAAAAGACCTGATGTACTCCTAAAGAGTTGTGACAATTGACTCTTTCGCCTTCCCGTGGAAATAAACATTATACATTTGTAAAAACACAACACATACAAGAGTAAGAAAGACTAAACAGAAAATCTAAAAAAAAAGACTTTAAAACCCGTATGTTTCTAAGCATTTCAAACAATTGTATTTTTATTGTCTCCTTATTCTTAATGCTTTTAGAAAAAAAATGCATCTTATTTATCTTCTAAATACAAGTCACAAGGCCAATGTGGTATATATCTAGGGCTGATCTAGTCTTAAAGAAAATACATTATTTTAGAAGAGAAAAAAAACCACCCCACATAAAATACACAGCATTTACAAATTTCAGAATTCATGATAAAAAAAAAAGACGATATGGAAATAATAAAATGTATGCCATTGATAACTGTCAACCCTTTGTTGCTTGTTCACGATGGCAGCTAGCACCAACTGCCTTTCCATTTTTTCTCAAGTCCTCCGGAAACCAGAACGCTGCTCATGAACAGTCTACAACAAGGGTAAACTGGCATTTGATTGGCGGTTCGGTTTTGTAAACAGTGATGAGTAGTAAACTGGTTTTCGATTGGCTGTTTGATCGGCAAGTATTAGCAGTAGTAAAAACATCTTAAATCACGAAGGGGGAAAAAAAAAAAAAAAAAGGTTAAAAATAATGTTTTTTAAAAGATGTTAAGTCCTGTCTGGCAGGAGTTTTGGTTATGGCTGTGAGACGTGGAGGGGGAGGAGCTTTATCACCGTGTACTCGGGGCTGCAGTCTGGAGAGAGGAGACAGAAGAGGAAACGTTACATCTACTGTCCTCAGGTTGTTAGGCAGACTGACACCGATTTCCTTGTATGCAGGTGCCCGTCTCATAAGAAAAATATGTGTGTGTCCCCTCACCAGGCTGAATGCGTCATAGGTACTCATTAGCTCCTCCATGCGGTACTGCTCTAACACCACTACGTTGTTGGAGAGGCTGGGGTTTCTCTGGCGGGCACAGTCCTCACAGTGGACCACATAGGTCTTCCTGCTGCCACTCTCAGACGTCACAAACAGCAGGTCAAACACCTCCACCTGGTGGACAGAAGATATATACACACAGATACTCAGTACACAAGTAAAGGGCTGTCTTGTAACGAATGGGGAGGAATTGAATGCAGGCCGAAGCAACCATGAAGGAAGATTGGGGGGGCCAGGGTTTGAAGTAATGTGGTTTCAGAAGAGCGATGGGCTCTGACTGTGGTAAGTGGTATGTTTTGTGTTCAGTTAGAAGGCGTTTTGGTGCTGGCAGACCGAGGGTAAAACATGAGGTTGGGGGATTTGCATTGAGAGGGCAGTAGGTAGATACTGGGTAGAAGTACTACTCACATCACACTCGTTGCAGTAGTAAGCTGGTTCGTCCTTCACTCGGCTCTGGTAGGAGATCTTCTTCCCTGCTGCTACCAGCTGGTCTCGCAGAACCTGGATGTGCTTGATGGACTGCAGGAGGCAGTGCCTGAGTGAGCGAGTGAGTGATGAGGTTAGGATACAGGTATGAAGAGGACCGAGAGTTTTCCTGATCACATGACCTGTCGAGGTAAAACTCTGGTCCAACACAGTGATAGTGTGTCCCTGTCATGACACTGCAACCCTTATTAAACAGAACACAAGTTAGTAGCATAATCACAATCTGCCCTATTGACCTGTATCATTTGTAACTAATATAGAGTGGCAAGATAAAAGTATGTGAACCCTTTGGAATTACCTGGATTTCTGCATAAATGGGTCATCAAATTTGATCTGATCTTCATCTAAGTCACAACAATAGACAAACATAGCGTGCTTAAACTAATAACACATTTCTGCATTTCTTGTCTATATTGAATACATCATTTAAACATTCACATTGTAGGTTGTAAAAAGTATGTGAACACCCCCTGGGAAGGGTTACAAAAGTATCTCTAAAAGCCTTGACGATGCAAAATATTCTGTGGACAGACAAAACTACAGTTGAGTTGTTTCGGAAGGAACACACAACACTGTATGGAGAAACAAAAAAGGCACAGCACACCAACATCAAAACCTCATCCCAACTGTAAAGTATGGTGGAGGGAGCATCGTGGTTTGGGACTACTTTGCTGCCTCAGGGTCTGGACAACTTGCTGTCGTCGACGGAAAAAATAATTCCCAAGTTTATCAAGACATTTTACAGGAGAATGTAAGGCCAACTGTCCGCCAATTGAAGCTCAACCGATGTTGGGTGATTCAACAGGATAACGACCCAAAACACAGAAGTAAATCAATAACAGAATGACTTCAACAGAAGAAAATGCGCCATCTGGAGTGGCCCAGTCAGAGTCCTGACCTCAACCTGATTGAGATGCTGTGGCATGACCTCAAGAGAGCAGATCACACCAGACATCCCAAGAATATTGCTTTACTGAAACAGTTTTGTAAAGAGGAATGGTCCAAAATTCCTCCTGTCTGGTGTGTGCAGGTCTGATCCACAACTGCAGAGAACGTTTGGTTGAGGTTATTGCTGCCAAAGGAGGGTGAACCTGTTATTAAATCCAAGGGTTCACACCCTGCACTGAGAATGTTTACACAGTGTGTTCAATAAAAGACATGAAAACGTATAATTGCTTGTGCGTTATTAGTTTAAGCAGGCTGTGTTTGTCTCTTGTTGTGACCTAGATCAGTTCAAATGTTATGACCAATTTACACAGAAATCCAGGTATCTCCAAAGGGTTCACATACTTTTTCTTGCCATTGTAGAGCCACCAATCAACTGGAAGACACGTCACCAGTCTGAATACTCACTTGATCATCTTGTATGTGTCGGGGTCAGTGACCTTGACGGTGCGGGCCACGTTCCAGGACACGTGGATCATGGGGACAATGGACTTGACCTTCTTGACCTCGTTCCACTCAAACCTCTCCAGGGCCAGCTGGTACTGGTAGGCTACAGGGAGGATAAGGGGCCATTAGTAGTGACCTCACCTGATATTATATATATATATATAAAAATAATAAAAATAAAAGGTCAACATTAGTCCTATACTTATGAGTCTCATTAGTGTGGATTTGGACCGGGGGTCGTCGCCCTGAAGTTCAAAACTCCCAAGGCAAAATGACTGACCGAGACCAACAGATCCATAAAATAACACTAAACACTAAAGTCAAGAAACAGCTCTACTGCAACGCGTTTCAGTGGCTAGTGGAGTGAAAGGTCTGCAGCAAGACTAATGTAGGCGTCTGTGTCAGGGAGTTCACGTACAGTTGAGTGGGCCCACGTTCCAGGCGATGTTGTTGCACCAGCCCACAGCCTGAACCCAGTGGACGGTCCCTGCGTTGATCCACACCAGGTCCCCGGGCCTCTGAATGAAGCGGTACACGGGGATGTTGGATCGGTACAGGTCCTCCAGAACAGGCCACCAGGAACCGGTCAGGTAGTCTACTCCGTGCCTGAAGGAGGGAGGGGATACGGGGGTAAGATCCTCTGAGGTAGTGGGTGATAACGTTGGGAGAATGGTAAACTTAAGTAGATGAGACGCCTGTGCTATTTCCCATTCTTACGGCGTACGGTCTTGAAAGCTAATCTCAAGTGACTCGGGAAGCGCAGGTTCAAAACTGACGAGGAATATATTCTTGTACCTCGTCATCATCAGTGCATTCAAGAAATCGCGGTACAAGTATCAACCCGACACGACTTACTTTTCACAGAAGTCGTCGATGGCCGGCCAGTAGTTTTCGTGCACGGAGAACCACTCGCAGTCTCCAGGCCCAATGTTGACGTTCACAGAGCAGAAGTTGTTGTTCTCCTGGTGGCCAGGCGTGCGGCTCCCGGGGACCTTCATGTAGAGCTGGACAGTATTCATGCCCAGGATGGTGTGTCCTACGTGGCTCAGCATGTTGCCGCTGGATGCCACGCGCATGAAGGCCGGAAGCTTCTGGAGCTCCTGCAGCTGGGCCTTCCACCTGGGAGAGGGTTATTGTCGGTTTCAAATTGTCCAACAAAACAACATCTGAGCAGCAGTATTGGCACTTATGTACTATAGTGATTCTGCACATGGCCTTGCTTAGCAATAGATGTTTAGCCTCAGGGATTTTGGGGAGGGGTTTTATGTAATACTAAGATCTGACCACTAGGGGTCAGCAAAAACAAAGAGGAAAGTTCTGGAACAAATGGGAAAAGTTCCACGTGTTCTATGCGGTAATACAATGCATCCATCTCCAGCTTACCTCTTGGGGTCTGACAGGTCAATGTTGGTGCCAAACTTGATTATCTTCCCCACTGGTTTCTGTTCGGTACTGGTAGCATCTTTACTTGTGGGTTCTTTGCTAGATGTCTCAGGGCTGGTCTCCTTACTCGTCTTCTCCTTGTCTTCCTCATCTTCCTCAGCCTCTTCATCACTACCCTTCTCCTCCTGAAGACACAGAAAGGGACAAGGTAGAAGTAAGTAAGAGGTGTGTAAGTAAGAGGTGTGTAAGTAAGAGGTGTGTGTGCGTGTGTTGAGTCTGGTCTGTACCTGCAGACTCTCCTGGAAGGATGAAGCCTGGTACTGGGCGTACTTGGCGATGGTGGTGTGTGAGCGGCTGCTCTCGCAGGGCCAGGTCTGCCCCGTGCCGCTGGGGTCCCAGTTCTCATCAGCAGGCTGCTGTACCTGGGTCCTCACCTCCACAGCATGCTCAGAGTTAGCATCCACCAGAGACTTAGTGGAGAACAGACCCAGGTCTGAGAGGAGAGGAGAGAGGGAGAGTAAAGGGGTTTAATATACAAACATACTAAAGGATGACATGGTATGGCCTAAAAGGAGCAGGTTGAAGTTTGGTCCTGGAGGCAGAACTGAGCAATTGCCCCTTAGATAAGCCAGCTGCAAAAAGTCAAAATTGGCTATATTGTACAGATTTATAAAAACAACAAAATGTGCTTTTTGTCTCAAGTTAAGGTCAGGCATTAGGGTTCGCAGTGTGGTTAAGGTTAGGTTTATATCATGACTTTGTGGCTGTGCCAAGCTAGTGACCACTCTGCAGAGCTGCCTTCAGAAGAAGATTCATGACAGAAAAACTCTAACCTGCATAAAGAGACTCCCAAAAGCAAATGGTACCAAGCCCTGTGATTACTCTAACATGTGTGGTAGATAGTGTGTTGATGTCAGGGTTAAATAAATGATTGGTAACATAGTCTGTGTGTGTGTGTGTGTATATAAAAACTCACTGAGTCGTAGGGACCCGGCCAGTCCTCTGATGACAGTAACAGGGTTCTTGGGGTCTGTACAGAACTGCAGTAGTACAGGGGAGAGGGCATCTCTCTTACTCTCCAACTAGAGGGGGGGAAAGAGGACTGAAGAGTTAGTACCGTCACAAATAGCAGGTGCATCTTTCTACCAGAAGAGGGCAGCGCAGGCATACAAAAAGGCATCCTAATACACACTTTCAAAGAGAAAGCAAGAGGGTGAAATGAGAAAAATCGAATAGAGTGAAAGTCAAATTAGCTACAGTAACCGGTGGTTCGTGTTATGGCGAATGACGATCGACTTACATAGATGCTGGGTGTGGGGGGGTTGAGTTTATCCCGCGGGAGGGGCTCTGTAGTAAATAGCGGCTTGACAGAGAACGCAGGGAGCAGGTAGGACTCTCTGAACTTCCCCTTCACCCTCGCACCCCTGAGACAGGGAGAGAGAGGCAAATGTTAAGACCAAACACCGTCACAAATTGGAGCAATGAGTTAGCTTACGGTCTTTTTTAGAAATTGATTAACTAGAATGTAACTCCTTCTTAACTTCTCATTGGTAATCCCCCCCACCACTCACTACATCCCTGCCTTGTTCACGCCTTCATCCATCCCTCTCCTCCATACTCACTTGCAGGCCCTGATGACCTCTGCGGCGGTGTTCTCGATGCTGATCTCCTCCAGGGGTGTCCGCTTCTCCTCCACCTCAGAGGCGATGAACGTCTCTCGGTCGCCGCTCTCCACCTTGATCAGCCTGATCTTCAGCTCCTTGGGCGGCCCGTCCGACAGGGCCTTCAGCTTCATGAAGTCAGCAGCTGAACCCTGCAGTGTAGATCCAGCCCCTCTGTCCTGAGAGCAGGACATGACTCCTGAACTTCTTTCACTTCTACTACGGGACGCCCATTCGGAGGTGTCGCCTTCGCTGGTGGACCCAGCCTCCTTCCTCCTCATGTCGGCGCGAACGCGGTCGCGATCCTTCTCCTGGATCTCCTTACGCTGAAGGTCCAGGTCCCCAAGGATCCGCCGGTGGTCCTTCTTCTCCTTGTGCCTGTGTCGTTTCGAACTGGAACTGGAGGAGGAGGAGTGAGAGGACGAAGAGGAGGAGGAGGACATCTCGTCTCGTTTCTCCCTCGGCTTTTTCTTCCCTTCTTTCCTCTCCCCGTGCTTCTTGCTCCGGCCGTGTTTCCTCTCCTTCTCTCGGTGTCGTTCCCGCTCTCTCTCAGGCTTGTGGTGCCTGCCCTCCTGTTTGATCTCAGTCTTGATCCTGTCGGAGGGGTTCTTTCTGGGGAGGGAGCTGGAGTGTCGGGTCAGGAGAACCTCACAGCTTCGGCCCAGCTCGGCCAGAGAAGACTCGGAGATGGTTGTAAGCGTGGCCTCTTCCTTGGGCTCCATCTTGATAGGTTGTGTAGAGGGATAACACTTGGACTCCACCCTTGTGGAATAGAGCCTCTTCTCCATGGCCTCTCTCCCATCTCTCCACATATCAGGCTCCTCCATCTTGATATTGACCTGTCTCTTTGCCTCCCAGCTGGAGGGGGAGTGTGGGCGGGTCTTTAGGGGAGGGGCCGAAGATGGCGTGAAGCCTGGGTGATTGGTGGAATCCGAGATGGGGGAGGTGCTATTCTGCTGCTGTTGGATGTCGGGACCCAGAGAGAGGGAGGAGGAGTACTTCAGTCCCCCCAGAGCGGAGGGGGGCGGGCGGCCAAACGGACCTCCTCGGTAGGCGTACTTCTGGTTCTCCAGGGCGGCCTGGGACTTGAAGGTGCTGCTCACCCCCGTCTGGTGGAGGTGGGGCCTCTGGGGCGGGGGAGGGGAACTGGACGGGGTCTCCGACTCATCTTCCTCATCCTCGTCGTCACCCTCGCTCTTCACAGGCTCCGGGAGACCGTAGAGTTTAGCCAGGTCGCTGTGGCTGTAGTTAGTCCCTGACTGGGGGTCGGAGTTGAGGGGGACGGCTGGCTCGTGGAGCTCCAAAGCGGGTTTCAGGGCGAGACAACCCTCCTCGTCTTCCTCGTTGATGGAGGAGGTCCGGCTGCAGGGGGAGGCCAGGGAGCCCTGTCGGCTCAGTACAGGGGGGCTGGCGTGGACGTTCGTACCAACAAAGTCGTCCTGCGGTTGCTGATTGGGCGCTGGGATGAGGTCCGGGGCGCACAGATAGCTCTTGGCCGGCGGCATAGCAGAGAAGGCATTTATGATGGTCTCCCTAGCACCGTTTCGGTCGCTGCAGTACAGAGATTCCTCCTCTTTCTTGATGGACTCATCCAGCATGGCCATGATGTTGGCCAGACCGTCCGGGAGTAACGTTGAGAGCTCCAAGGGTTCCTCCTCAAACTGGGCGCTGTCGGAGTCGCCGCTGTTACTGCTGCTGGCGCTACAACCCAGGCTACCTAGGCCTCCGCTGGGCATGCGCTTGTTGGGGAGGCCCCCTGTGCTGGACGTGCTGCTGCTGGTCCTGGAGTTGTTGGGCCCAGACAGTAGGCTATCCCTGGGGAACGCCTGGAAGAGTTTGGGGGGCTCTCGGAGGGTGACCGTGCTGGAGGTGTGGAGGGGATCCACAGCGCCCATCGCTCCCCTTCGGGCCTGCTGACTATCGTTCTCCTTGGGATGGGGGGTGTCTTTGGATGGGCGGGGGGGGGCACCTTGTGTCAAGGTCTTATTTGAGGGGTGGTTGGGGTAAAAGGGCCCCGACGAGGTCAGGGCATTGTTCCCTGAGGTGACGTTACCAGTGTGTAATGACGAGGGGGGGGTTTCACACCACATCTCTCTCTGCCTCTGCTTCTCCCTGGCGTACTCCGTCTGGGGGGTGAGAGGGGGCGGCCGTGACATCTCCAGGGGGGCAGGAGGTGGTGGTGCCTGGCCTGGGGGACAAGGGGGAGCCCCGCCCCGGCTCAGCCAGGGGTAGGAGGGCGAGGAGGATGACTGGCTGGGGGTGGGAGGGACAAAGGAGGAAACGGTGGACAGGCGAGGAGGTGGAGGAGCAGAGGAGTTGCCGGACAGGAGTCTCTCCAGACTCTCAATGGCAGACTCCTCTCTCCTTTTACTACTCTGGCTCATCTCCTCCTCCACCTTCCTCCTCTCCTCCTCTTTCATCAACTCAGTCCTCCTCTTCCTCTCCTCTTCCTCTCGCTCCCTCGCCAAATCCCTCCTCTTCCTTTCCTCTTGCTCTTTTTCCCATTCCCTTCTTTTCTTCTCCTCTTCCACTCTCTCCAACTCTCTCCTCTTCCCCTGCTCCCTCTCCCTCCTCTTCCGCTCTTCCTGCTCTCTCTCCCACTCCCTCCTCTTCCGCTCTTCCTGCTCCCTCCTCTTCCGCTCTTCCTGCTCCCTCCTCTTCCGCTCTTCCTGCTCCCTCCTCTTCCGCTCTTCCTGCTCCCTCCTCTTCCGCTCTTCCTGCTCCCTCCTCTTCCGCTCTTCCTGCTCCCTCCTCTTCTGCTCTTCCTGCTCCCTCTCCCTCCTCTCCTCGGCCTGCATATGACCTTGGAGCTCAGCATCCAGTTTATCCAGAGCCTCCTCCATGGACTGGGGGGCTGAGGGTGGAGGTGGCAGGGGTCGAGAATTTAGATACCCCTTGGCTGAGGTGGTGGTAGCCTGGGGGGCAGGCTGGGCACAGAGTCTGGAGTAGGAGGGGCTGGAGGCTGGCTGGGGGGCAGGCTGGGCACAGAGTCTGGAGTAGGAGGGGCTGGAGGCTGGCTGGGGTGCAGAGCTGACAGTGTGGGGTTGGGGGGCGGGCATGGGGCGGTGCAGGGGCGAGCTAGTGACCTCCGTCTGGGTGAGGGGGCTGGGGTGAGACCCCCTGCTGGTGATGACGCTCTCCCCTGCCCTCTGGTGTCCTGAGAATGACGAAGAGGAGGAGGATGAAGAGGAGGCCGGAGTGCCATCCGGATCAGACCGTCCGTAGTAAGACTTCCCCTGGACAGACTGTTGGTGGTGCTGGCTAGGGAACTGCTGCTGCTGGGGCCTGGGTGGCGCCCGGTGTGGGTGGTTGGCAGTGCCCGCGTGGGCTCCCTGATACCCTGGGTGCAGCATGGGGTGGATGGGGCTCCTCTCTGGGTCTCTCTCCAGCTGAGACGCAGCTGAGGACTGGTGGGGCAGTGACATCATCTCCCTGCCTCTCCTACAGGTGCTGTTAGCTGAACACACAGCAGGTGGTGCTGTGATTACAGTGGAGAGTGCAGGTCCAGTAATACTACTACTGTTGTTGTAGCGGTTGTTTTGGGACTGTGAGCAGAGGGCCTGGGGGGTGGAGATGATGACGGGGGTTCTGGTAGGAACCAGAGGGGAGCTGATGTGGGGGTGCTGATGGTGTTGGAGGGACGCGGGACCCCGGGTCTCCCCAGCCTGGTTCTGCTGCCCCTGAGGTACCAGCCCTGCCCTGTAGTGACCCGGCTCCTGCAGGGAGGAACAGAGACATGCTAGATTAATGCACTGGAGATTGAGAGCTATAGACCTAGTATGCGCCCCAAATGGCACCCTATTCCCTATATAGTGCACTACATTTGACCAGATTTGGGGCACAACCGTACACTTCCTAGTATTTCCTAGCAAAAAGTAATTTGATACACTGATAATGATACAGATAAAAAAAATGGACATACGTTACACTTCAAAGTCCATTGTTAATTTAACATTAGAAACCGGCTGGTTGGAGGTCTGAATGCTGATTGGCTAAAAGCTGTGGTATATCAGACCGTATACCATGGGTATGACAAAAAATATATGTATTTTCTGCACTAATTACGTTGGTAATCAGTTTATAATAGCAATAAGGTACCCTGGGGTTTGTGGTATATGGCCAATATACCACGGCTAAGGGCTGTGTCCAGGCACTCTGTGTCCAGGCACTCTGTGCTGCGTCGTGCATAGGAACAGCCCTTAGCCGCAGTATGTAGGCCGTATACCACATCCCCTCGGGCCTTATTGCTCAATTAACTAAGCCCAATCAATTCCAAACTGACCGCTCTGCTAAATCACGTTCGTGTGAAAAAGGCGGAGATCACATGATAATCCAACGTTAACAAAAGGAGAAGAGTTAGTAGCAGTGGAGTGCAACATTCGCTCTGCCGGGAACCTGGGACTCACCAGGAGGTGGTTGTTTTGTGGCCTGCCCTGCCCCTGTCCCTGGGGCCTCCAGGCCTCGTGGTGGGAGGGACTGGGGTTGTGCTGCTGAGGTACTGCTGTGCTGCTGGCAGGGGGGTGGGGGGCAGTGTGGCCCAGCCCGGGGTGGGTCTGGAAGTGGGGGTTGTGGCTGTAAGGCACGCCGGTGTGGTTTGCTGGTGAGGGTTGGGGGGGCTCCCTACTGTCCCTGTCCCCCCTTGCTGGAGGTTGGTGGTGGTGAGGAGGCGGATGGTTGTTGACTCCCCTACCCACAGTGGTAGGGCCTCTCTGGGGGGTAGGAGGACCTCCCCTGGGCTCCATCCCCATGCGGGGCGGGGCTGGTTGTTTAGGGTACTGCGGGTGAGAGCTGTGGGGGTTGTTGTGGGGGGGTTGATTGAGGGCCTGAGGTGAGAATGAGGGCTTGTGGGGTGGGTGGGGCCCGCTGTGCCTCTGAGGGTAGCCTCCCGGGGAGGAGGTGAGGGGTGGGGAGATGGGCGAGGGGGCGGGAGGTTTGTAGGTGTAGCCGCCCATGCAGGACTTGACTGACTCCTGTTAGCAGAGAGAAAGAGAGAGAGACGATTAACATTATGGCTCAGAACGTGGGAAAGCTAGGGGAGCCTAGATAACCTGACATTCCAAACATAAAATTAAATAAAAAGATCTGTAAAGCTACATTCCAACTAGTCACGTTCTTGATAGAACAGCAAGTGTTAAGTGTTCTTACGGCTCGGACCTGGAACTCAGGGGAACCGTTCTTGCGTTCAGGCTGGGCCCGGGGGGCGCCACTCGCCTTGTGCATGGGGTTCCAGAAAGCAGGTTTGGGTGGAGGAGGGGGGTAGTGGGACGGGGGCTGCTGCTGTGGGGGCAGGGGGTGCCCTCCTGGGCCAGAGAACCTCTGTATGCCTGGGTGTGGAACCTGGAGAGAGCAGGGTTTAGGTACTACACCATATCCCATCTAAACAACATGGTCAAATAACAACTACAAAGTTTAGATATCAGAAAATGGCAAACTATTCTATGCAATCACCTGATTCTACATGTGAGAGAGTTTAGACTTTGTTTCTTTATCCTTTACGAGTCAACGTTTGGGGTAAAGTACATTTAAATGCACGAGTCAAGTTTTTAAATGCAGAGTTTTCAAATCATCCACATACCTGCTCAGAGCTCCTCTTCCTCTTGCTGGGACTGGGGCAGTCCTCATTGGGGCGAGAGGAGAGGTGCGGGGTGTGCCGGATGACCGAGTACTCCCCGAGAGGGGGGGCCGGTCTCTTCAGCTGCCCTCCCAACATCTTCCCTGGGTAACCCCTCTGCTGCACCTGAGCCCACATATCCTCACCCAGCGATGTCGGACCCCTGAGAAGATGCTGCTCCTGAGGGTCCACATACTGGCAGCGAGCCAAAGAGAGAGAGGAAGGGTTTAATCTTCTCTCCGAACAAGACATCCACCTTCCTCCTCGCTCACTGATAGGCCACTCGTTTATCGACACTACCTGTATGACGATATCATTGCCTCTTTCGCTCACCTTCAGTAGCTGATTGGGCCTGGGGGGCAGGCTGGCGGGAGGCCCGGGGCTATACCCGCCATGCAGACGGGTCGCGTGGTCGCTGGGCAGGGGTACGGATGGATGAGGAGGGGGGGGCAACTCGTACAGCTGACCCGGCTGTTCCCACGCCCTGTGAGGGGGAGGAGGGAGGTGTTGCTGGTCCGCTCTCTGGAGGCCAGGTAACATGGCCTGGGCCAGCTCCTGCTTCTCACTGCCACGCACCTGCATGGGCCTGGCGGGGAACAGAGACATGGAGGGAAAGAGTCAGGTGACTACAGTCTGGAGTCGTGAAGGCCTGTGATAAAGACCAGAGAGAATGGAGGAGACTGCAGCAATCTGATTCTAGTATGGAATACAGTACGTTGCCCAATGGAATATATGCTGGACTCACCCATTATTGAAGAATTTACTGGGATGGTTCAGTCCACCCATGTGACTGGGCGGTAGATGGGGTAGGAGCTGGTGTTGATTGACACCTGGCGGACACCTGGTAGAGAAAACAAGTGCAAAGGTCAGACCAGGGCCAAATTCTCTGAGACCAGACCAATTTGAAGAAATACAAATATTCATTTTAACCTAGAAGAACAATTAACAGTCGGAACTTGTGGACGTAAACCTCAAGGGAAGGACTACGAGGCTGAGGCAGTCAGTGTAGGTGTAATTAATTGACTGTTGGTGTGTGTGTGTGTGGGGGGCTGTCCATTGCCGTGGAGACTTAACATACCTGGCAGGTATGTGGGCGCCCACGGGAGCCCATGTTCCCCGGCTGAGTCCGTCCAGAGGGAAGGAGTCCCGTGTGCCACGCCCGCCAAACTGCTCTACTGCGTGATGCATCCAGCCTGGAGGGAGACAGACGGAGACAGGACGCAACACACACACACGTTCAACACACAGGGTACGTGTAACAAACCCGCACACAAAACTGTGGCACTTACTTGTGGGTTGCCCAAAAAGCTAAGTATTTCAGACTTTCGACTCACCACACTAGCTGCGTCTGTGAAGCCCTCCACCGCAGCACAGAGAAGGCCACGCGCCAACACCGAGGAAGACCCTCGACACGTCAACAGCACCAATACAATACAGCCAGTTGAACTGGAGGGAGGGAGAACACGATTAGACAGAAATATGGACAGAGCAGTCAACACATGCCGGTAGGTCTTCCATGACATAATTCAGCGTGTGATGTAGAACTAGACAGGCGATGGGGTTGAGACTGGCGAAACGGGACAGAAGAGAGAGCGGCGCAAGGAGGAAGTCTAGCAATGGAACATTTTGCTGAGGAATGGGGAGGAGAGCTCACGCGCCTCTAGAACTAAAAATGTGTGCATGGAGGTGTAGGTGGAGAGAATCTAGTGTAGAAACGGTTTCTGCTGCAGTAAAAAAAACGGCCAATTTAAACAACTTTTACACCAGTCTGGTGTAGTCCAGTCCAGGTACCGCAGGTATTGACCCCTGTGTCTGCCCATCTCTGTCAGTATTTGCTAGTGTACTCTGGTCCTGCTGTACTGTGTCCCTGCCCCTAGGGGGCGATGTTAGCTCTACTGTAGGATTATTAGCAGAGCAGATGGCTCTGGGGGAGTTAGCAGACCTAGGAGAGCACACGGAGGTTACTGTAATCCTTACAGACTAGCCAATGGTTCTGTGTGTGTGTGTGTGTGTGTGTGTGTGTGTGTATTTAGTGTTCCGTGTGTGTTGAATCCACCTGGTTTTAATCCCATTAGAACAGGCGTGATGGAGAAGGAGAAGGCCCAACAGACCGTCTGAACAGGATTGGAGGATAGATTAAGAAGAAAATTTTAAAAAACGCTCTTCAAGGAAGGAGAGCGAGACAGGCGGACGATGAGAGCACAGGCTGACGATGAGAGCACAGGCTGTCCTGCCTGGATCTCACACCCACATGGCAGAAATGAGCCTGGCATATAGTCACACACACACACACACACACACACACACACACACACACACACACACACACAGAGAAAAAAAGGCCATGATCCAAACATAAAGACATTACCTACAGTGGAACAAAAAAAGGAGACTCCTGCTCAAAACAGACACTCACTGTGAGCCACTCTTGCTCAGCAGAATGCTCCCCACTCCCCAGTCAGTGTTGCTTCCCGAAATTAGCCCTACTAGCGTGTGTAGTGGGTCTATCCCTCTTCCTCTCCCTCTATAAAAAGCCTAAGGAGAAGATATTTCAGGCGCTTCGTTTTTAGCTTCCATAGAGACGGAAATAAAAGACAACACTTGGCCATGCTGACGCGCCCCCCCCCCCCCCCCTCTCTCGGTGAGCGTGTGTGTGTGTGTGTGATCACGATGCACCAGACAGACACACACTCATGTAAAGAGAGCCCATGACCAGATGATCATAAACAGCTCTGGCTGGGGTTAACATATTCCCACAAAAATACAAAATGTTCACACACACTCACCTTTCAAAATAGCACCGAGTTCAAGATCCTCTGCCTCGTCGAGTCTCAGCTTCTACAGCCAATCATCTCTGGGATTTCTTCAGCCCTGGACCAAAATCAGAAGAACGAGACAATGTAATAATCAAACCGGCATAAAAGTGGATCGCGACCACACACACACACACAAAAAAAAAAAAAACAGTCTGTCGAGCAACATCTGCACACATGAAACGAACACAGTCACAATTACACAAGAGCTCCATCAGACAATATCTGTGGTCTTCCTGATGACAAGGAACAGAAACCAGACAGTAGCCAGACCTCTCTAACACTGCCTTCACCTGTCAGTCAGAGCCGGGAGACAGACAGGGACTAGCAGTTTCAGTGTGACTGTAGCATCGTCTCCCTCTCTCTCTCGCTCACCCTCTCCCACGTTTACTAGGAACATGGAGACTGTTGGAGGAGGAGAGGAAAGAAAGAAATCAGCCCTCTGCTCTTCCTCTCCTTTACCCTGTATGCGTTGTGTGTGTGTGGAAACCCGGGTGAGGGCTTTCCACACACACACACACACACACACACACAGGGTGTGCTTGTCATCAACTAGCACATGTGAAACAAGACAGAGAGGAGAGAGAAGAGACAGGGAGAGCAAGAGAGGTGGAAAAAAAGGGAAAGAGAGCGGTCAGAATGAAGAAGGCTGCAATTACACTTTTATACAGGGTGTGTGCTGTGGACTGAGATGTGACAACCACTGACAAGAGAAAGAGAAAGTGAAAAACAAGCAGCATAGGGAACTGAACACGGGAGAGGAGAGTCAAACATCACTCTATTGTATTAAAATACACCGAGACCCGTGCTTGTTCACGTCTTTCTTCCCTTTTATGTGACAACTGATCAGATCTGGAAACGGAACTTGCCTTGTGTGTAGAGACAGTATTCTTACATTTGGTTGTCTGTCACTAATCAGTAATGCTGTGTGTGTGTACTGTGATACTCTGCATCCGGGGGACCGCAGCACGGGGAACCCCCGGAGAGTGAGTAAGGGCCACGCCGCCAGTGTACAGGGCTTACCCCAAACTACACCCCGCCTCCCCTATGACGCCACTTACGGTCAGGTGACCGGGGGCGTCGCTAGCGACGTCGTGATGTCACAGGGTATTTCTCAGGCGGAATCGGTCGGTGGTTAGTGAACTGGTGTTACGGTGAAATAGAATGCGAGGTAGGTAGATTGCCATAAAACCCCGGCCTAAGAGAGGAATCCCCCAAATACTGAGTCGCAGAGGGGGAGGGGCAACAAAACACACATTCTGTTGTGGTGTTGCCGATTTTCCTAATCAAGCCGGGGCAATTCCAACTAACTACGTTGAAGTTACCACATACACACACCCCTCTA
Source organism: Oncorhynchus mykiss (assembly GCF_057628025.1). NCBI lineage: Eukaryota > Metazoa > Chordata > Actinopteri > Salmoniformes > Salmonidae > Oncorhynchus > Oncorhynchus mykiss. The sequence continues at coordinate 37,682,780 of NC_143042.1, forward strand.
AATCTCAACAGTACAAATATCATTACAACTAAAAATCTTGCTCAACATTACAATGTCATAATGTATGAATTCTCCCTCGGTAGCCCCCTTATGTCACCTGGGTTACAGTGAAACCCCCATGGCGACAGACGTCAAAGACAAGTTCCAATCAACGCCTCCGTCGTTCTGGTTACCTCATCACTCACACACACACACACGTGGCTACCGCTCTGGTAGAGGGAGGCAAGGCTAGGGGCATCGCTATTCCAAGTAGCAAACCATAGCCCTAGTCCAAATCTCGAAAATGAAATAATCACTTCTGTGATATCACGGCGATCACTAGACAAGTACTAGAAGTCAGCTTCCGCCAAGCTAAAGGAAAAGCCCAGTGACCAAATCAATGACAAAAGAAAAGGCTCTAGGCCCCAGACTCTAGTAAGAGCCATCCCAAACACAGAACTCCCCTGCCAGCCTCATATAGTGGTTTGATCCAGAGCCAAACAGACAGAAGAGCTCAGTTAAAAATAGATAACTGACTATGGTAGAAACAGAGACACAGAGAGAGAGAGAGACAGACGACAACATTCAGACACTAGTTCCTGACAGAGGCCTGGAGATCAGTGAGGAACTTGATAAGAGCGATGCGAGGGGGGAGAGAGAGAGAGAAGCTTCCGGCGTGTCTGGCGGAGGGAGAGAGCGAGGGATGAGGGAGGGACACTAGTCCATTACATAACTGGCCCAGGATTGAGTTCTGGAGGAAACACACACACACACCGCCAGGAACAAGACAGCCCGCCTGCGTTCGTGCTGTTGCCAGGCTCCCACAGTGCGTGTGTGTGTGCGATGCAAACTAGCTCGTCACCATCGCATTTAAGCTTTTCCCACACACACACACACAACCGCCTACACACACACAGGGAGATACAGCCAAACACACACAGAACATCCTCCAGCAGGGATAGAGGGTCAGTTCAGGACAGAGCCAACTCTCTTCTACCATACTAACTATAGTACAGCACTGTAGCCCAGTCTAGATCTAGGGGTTTGGCCTTCTAATAAATAAACCAAGTGCTCCACATCAACCCCAGAAACACAGCAAACGCAATCTCTCACCCATTTACCAAGCCTTTAACTGTGACTGCCCACCCCCCCAAAAAAAATCAGGGTTGACAAGCTGAAAATTAGGTAGCGTTTCTATGCGCCAATTTGGGCCTGTTAGGTTTAGGACTCCGCCTAGCTTAATGCCCTCTGTTGGACTCAGCCGAAAGCCGTTTCCTCAGAGGTTAAAATACGTTCATATCCCGTTCTTTTGGAGAACTTGGATTGTGCCCCTGGCTGGAGTCGAACAGAACAAGTGCTGTTTCTGAGAGTCACGGATCACACTCTGGAGAAGAGCCTGGCCCAACACCCTCATCTGGACCCCCTCCCACACCGTCTAATGACAGACATGATGAACTGTTCTACACTACCGCACACAGTCGAAAGTACGTCAGCCGCTTTGGGCTGTTTGAGAAGATGGAAACAGCAAGAGCTGCTTTGGGCTGTTTGAGAAGATGGAAACAGCAAGAGCTGCTTTGGGCTGTTTGAGAAGATGGAAACAGCAAGAGCTGCTTTGGGCTGTTTGAGAAGATGGAAACAGCAAGAGCTGCTTTGGGCTGTTTGAGAAGATGGAAACAGCAAGAGCTGCTTTGGGCTGTTTGAGAAGATGGAAACAGCAAGAGCTGCTTTGGGCTGTTTGAGAAGATGGAAACAGCAAGAGCTGCTTTGTCTAACTGCTATCGCACCTGTGCTTTGGACAACTGTCAGTGTGTGTGTGTGTGTGTGTGTGTGAGTGTGAGTGAGTGAGCGAGTGAGAGAATCTCTCACGGTTCAGGACGGTTCAAACAGAACTGGCGCACGGGTGTGACGTTTAGAAAAAGGAGAAGAGAGAAGAAGCTGGTATGAGATCAGACAGGAAGCTGCCGTCAGAGTTTCAGGAAGTAGCTAGGCCTCCCTGAAGTGTATGTGGGTGTGGATGGCTTGGGGAGGGGAGAGGGAGGGGTAGTGGTTTCCTGTGCAACAGATACTGTGTGTGTGTGTGTGTGTGTAAACGAAAGTGTTGTCTAAATATGTGAGTGAGAAACTTGTCAATAGAAAACAAATAACAGGGGTTCATTTCTAAAACCTTTGAATCCATGTCAGACATGACGAAGTCCACGTGTCTGACCAAAGACTAAACCATCTAACACAGATAACAGAAATATATCAGAGGCAGGTCATTTAAATGGTAACTAAAGGCTCAAAGGCTATTTTTTTTCTCTCTCGTCTGTCAGCAAAAAAAAAAAAAACGTAAAAAAAAAAGTAAGGGTCGCTGACTGACGGAACCTTCCTCAACAGACACGTCAGCCACTGAGGCAAATGTCACTTGTTCTGTGGAAGAGATTTCTGAGGACTTTAGAAGAAAAGGAGGAGTGACGTTCGACCGGTTCTCATTTTCCAGAAACAGCGTGACTTCGAGAGAGACAGAAAGAGCCAGAGTCCATGCCTTCATCTGAACACTGACACGTGTGTGTGTGTGTGTGTGTCTCAGGTACACATGTGAAGCAGTGACTCAGTATGGGAACGTCTGAGACTGAAAACAGTGTTTGTGACCGTCTAAAAATGGGTTGTGATATTTGTGGTCGCTGATAACTGAATGATCACACGCTTTCATGTGCGACAGTTACGACACTTGATCAAAGACTCTCACTTTCCCCAGTGCCGCCACTTTAAAAAATTCCAACCCGCCTTCGGTTTCCCCGAACACAGACGATCACAACATCTCAGTGAAACAGCAAAACACCTTGTTTTCCCTGTATGTGGGGGAACAAAAATGGGACAGAACCATCATGATTAGTACCCCCAGAAACACACAAACAAACAGAGCAGATTGCTTCCGAGACAACGGTTGCCGTGGTTTCGGCGGCATGGTGGATGGTTAGTAAGGTGGAGAGAGAGAGAGAGAAACTACTTTCTCAAGAGAGACCTCTCCACCGTGTCCCATTCCCTAGTACAGATTGGTCTTCATTCCAAGAGCTGAAGGTCTGTGGTCATGTCTCCACTGAACAACAACATTAAGGTCCACCTGACCTTCAACACACGCCCACCTCTATATGTGTGTGTGTGCACGTAACAGAGCAGAGAACGTTAATGATCGTCAGACCTCGGACTGAACTTTCCCCAGCAGAGTTAATGCCAGATGAGGTACAGCTACCGTCCAGTCCGATGTTTGTAGGAACAGCTGGTAATTACACCAGTTCTAGTTATCTGAACAGACAGAAAGCACAGTGAGAATGATGCACACAGACATCTGTGTTTGTTATGGCGGATTGGACTGGTTGTTCATTTAGCCCAAAGAACACTGGACCGTTCACGGACTGGCCTCGCCTCTTTCTCCAGCTCTCACTACTTTTCTCATTCATCCACTCTCGCACACTTTTCTAATACGCGCTCTGACAATGTACCTGCCCCTAACACTCATTACTGGCCTCTCGCTTCGCTCTCTCTTTGCCAGAGTAGTTGGGAGTAAAAGTAGTCATGGGGGTGACAAGAACAGACCAAAATAAAAAGTCAAACAGGGACACACAAGTCTCTAGAACTTTCAGACAAACACAAAACACAGTCCCGAGGGCCTGACTGTCGTCACAGTTTTGACCCATCTAACACACCTGCCCCCAATAAATCAGCTAATCGGGAGCTTCAGTTTTGAACGCAATTTGATTAAATCAGCTGTGTTTGCTAAGGGGTGGCAAAAAAAAGGGCTTAGACCATCTATATCCCCTCCTGCATATTGGAAAGGCCTGGGTAGGTGGAGACAACATGTACACGTTTTCATCTTCATCCTTTAAGAGCTACCTGTTAAAACGTTGGATTGTTATCAAATATCCTGCTAGACGTTCAGAAAAGGAGAGGGGCTCGTGTTATTGTTTGCAGCAGGACTAATGTTCTGCTGTACTTCCTTGGTGAAGACATGACACACTTCGTTTCTGGTAATAAAAAAAAAACAAGACTTGGTGTGGTCTCTGACAAATAGTGGTTTCATCATCGAGTTAGTTCCCCTCACCTTTGACCCAGGTTACCACACGCGCACACACACCCAATATGACGATGTTCTCTCACGGGATGTAAAAGTATGTTAGGCAGCCACACAAACACGTCCTACATTCACTGACACCTTTGACACGCACACACCTGTTTCTACAACCAATCTCATGCTACACACAGCACCAACCATCTCAAAACACCATCTGCCAAAAAAAACTTCCATCACCTATACTGAGACAGACAAACATCCTGTTACCCAGTTTTTCTCCACTTTCATCCGTATGATTCATTTTACCTTTATTTAACTTGGCAAGTCAGTCAATAAAAAAATCGTATTTACAATGACGGCCTACCCCGAACGACGCCCTATGAGACTCCCAATCACGGCCATATGTCATACAGCCTGCAATACATGAGCCTCATCACTTAAATGAAACACGTTCTGCATCACAGATATATGGTGTGTGTACAACTTTAACCGTACATGTTCGTCATAGGAGTAGTAGAATGGGCGGTGATTGTTCATTCACTCGCATTCAGATCACGGGATGCGAATAAGGTGGGCGGGTGATTCAAGCCAGAGCAAGAAGCAGTTACTCGGCTACTCTTCTGCCAAGAAGCCAGAGAGCTGTAAGATAGGAGTGATAAGAAGAGCTTTTGTAAGCGGCTTTCTGCCTGTCCTAACTTTACAGCTTGATACTTCAAAGAATCCCAAACACAACACTCGTTACGTTTCCATTAATCGGAAGTGGACGTTCAAAAAGTTTCACCGACCCCATGCCAGCACACTTCGGTCCTTAGAAGGCTCGGTTTATTAAGGCCCATAAAATGCATAGGACCGAGTTGAGCTCTCGCATAAACGCTTTTATATTTTAGGCTACACTCCCGTCAAACAATTATAGGCTAACTGAGGAAAAGCACAACACTCGCCACATTTTCTCACGCGTGTTTTAATTGCTTGTCCTGGGCCATTTCTCATCTCTGACGGCTCTTCCAGGCAGAGGTGTTTTGAGACAAACTCTAAAACCAGACCAGAAACAGTACCCCTCCCCCTTGGACGATGCAAATTCCGCTGTGTGTGCGATGAAGGTCTGAGTAGGGGCAACCCATTCACTTTATAAAGCAGCCAGTCAACCTACCTAGCTCCCTCTGTCCTGCCCATCCCCACTCAACACTCCCCAAGTCAGCCCTTAGCTTAGTACTCCCACAGACAAAGGCATGGAGGAGGGGAGATCCTTTACAGAAGCATGTTCTCCCTGCATCTACAGCAACCGCTCTCTATCTGTCCCACAAACACACGCGGGATGCTGCTATGTTTCTGAACCGCTCCCCAAAACCAATCTTTCTACTGTCAAAATAAATTCACCAAGACGCACAACCATAAACGATCAATATATGAATACAAATTAGAAAAGGGGAATAGACTTGTTCTAATTGTCACATTCAACCCATTATGTAGACTGTATGACATGGCACATGAGCTATTATGGGAATTACAATAGGCGACGTATTCCAGATCTAATCGTCGAGACAGCCGCTCAAGAATGAACAAGGCAGCATGAGCAAGCAAGTCTTCCGGTTTCACCGAGAACTCATTTAACTGTTGCTACGCTGTAGCCTAACCATTCCTTGAATATCGGCTCCTCCACTCTGTCAACAAATGTCACTATTGACAATCCGTTCGCGTTATCAACACGAGCAAACAGAGGAGAAAACAATTCAAATCCAACGTAGACATTTACAGAAGACTAAATTCTGACGATTTACCCTGGTCGAAGAATAACTACAAACTCGTCCAATAACCAAAGAACTGCCAACGGCGAAATGTCTATGTCTCTAGTGTGGACACAGCGCAACGCGATACACATTCAAAATGGTACATTCCAATAGTACGGTACCAAAAAGTAACCAGCTCGAAAAGTGTTTCACATAAGAAAGTAGTTGTTAAGGTATTCACGTACAGTCGGTCAAGGAGTAGCCCTCGAGGATGTCGCTGAGAATATTCCCAAAACAACCAAGGATGGTTTCTTCGCAGGCTGTCGGTGTAGTGAATTTGGCCGAGTTTCCTCAATCCAGGCAGTAGATAGTTGGATCTGTATGTATCCGCGAGTTTCTCTCTGTGCAGATAGATGCCAGCTACTCACACAACTGACCCAGTCGGCAGAACGTTACAGCGTTCACTTCGTCTCACTTGCTTCCTTTCAAAGCTCTCATAAACTTGTATCACTTTGACGCCCGACTAATGTCTCTGTCTGGATTTGAAATGATTCTAGTGTCAGTCGACGTGCGAGATCATCTTTTTATTATTCTGTTTTTCTCCCTGCCTTTGCTCTTTGTACAGTCCGTGTCTCGTTCTTGCTCTCTCCCGACATAAGCCAGTGGGATCGGGTTGCGCTGACTGAGCCGAGCTGTGTTTTAAAGGGACAAGCCTCTTAGCTCGGTGCGCAAACTATGATGCTGTCAGTACAGAGGCACACACCAACTCACTGGCTGCTTCTTCCCACACACACACACACACACGCCCCTCCTGCTCCGTTCGTCCACTCGCTGACGTCACCGCACGTCCCCGGAATTCCCTGACAAAGCAAAGTGACACCGAATAACGACCGACTCTAGCCCCGCCCCCGACTACCGGAGAATGTTCCTCAGCCTTTGCCTCCGTGCTTTAAAAAAAAAAAAGTGGGCTCGCCTCGTGACTGACCTACCGGTTGATCACCCAGACAGCGTTTCCGACTGAAAGCCTATTTTTGGACAAAGTACTATCCTGACGCCATAGCTATTATATTCCATTGTGTACTTATTCTGACTAAGGGACTAAGGGAGGGAAAGCCACTATAGTATGACAGTCTTAACCTCCCGTGTTGGTCTAATAGCAGTAATATGATCTATAATCTATAATATAATACAAAATACAGAAGAATAAAAACATGTTTTGAACTGACTAAAGCATTTATAACCAGATATAAAGTATTTATAACATCCATAATATTGATGATTACTGATATTGATTCCTAATGATAAGTCAATGTATTTTCTCTGCCATAACATCCATATAGACTCTCATGGAGTTTCTTAACAATAATTCTGTAACAGGTTTCTGGGACGGAAATGGCTGGTCGCTCCAAACCCCCAGGAGTCACCAACATGGGTACTATAGTAATGCCAAACACATGTTCAGTTATTACAGGCAGCATGTGACACACACTTATATTTAGATCCACCACCTCAGCAGGATAGGAGTATGTCAACAAAAGCAAAGACACACACAACCACACAAGATGAGAGTTTGATGCTGAACTTTCCTCGTCCCCAAACACACACACACACACACACACACACAAGGTAGAGAAAGGCTTAGACAAGCAGTGCATTTGGAAAGTGTTCAGACCCCTTGACTTTTTCCACATTTTGATACATTACAGCCTTATTCTAAAATTAATTGAATAGTTTTTTCCAACACACAATGACAATGAAAAACAGGTTTTTATACATTTTTGCAAATGTATCAAATATAAAAAATTGAAATATTCCATTTACATAAGTATTCAGACCCTTTACTCAGTACTGTTAAAGCACCTTTGCCAGCGATTACAGCCTTGAGTATTCTTGAGTATGACACTACAAGTTTGGCACACTTGTATTTGCGGAGTTTCCCCCATTCTTCTCTGCAGGTCCTCTCAAGTTCGGTCAGGTTGGATGGGGAGCATCACGGCACAGCTATTTTCAGGTCTCTCCAGAGATGTTAGATCGGGTTCAAGTTCGGGCTCTGGCTGGGCCACTCAAGGACATTCAGAGACTTGTCCCGAAGCCACTCCTGCATTGTCTTGGCTGTGGGTCGTTGTCCTGTTGGAAGGTGAACCTTAGCCCCTGTCTGAGGTACTGAGCGCTCTGGTGCAGCTTTTCGTTAAGGATCTCTCTGTACTTTGCTCCGTTCATCTTTGCCTCGATCCTGACTAGTCTCCCAGTCCCTGCCACTGAAAAACATCCCCACAGCATGATGCTGCCACCACCATGCTTCACTGTAGGGATGGTGCCAGGTTTTCTCCAGACATGATGCTTGCCATTCAGGCCAAAGAGTTCAATCTTGGTTTCATCAGACTAGAGAATCTTGTTTCTCATGGCCTGAGAGTCCTTTAGGTGCCTTCTGGCAAACTACAAGCGGGCTGCCGTGTGCCTTTTACTGAGCAGTGACTTCCGTCTGGCCACTCTACCATAATGGCCTGATTGGTGAAGTGCTGCAGAGATGGTTGTCCTTCTGGAAGGTTCTCCCATCTCCACAGCAACTCTGTCAGAGCTCCGTTTGGCCGGGCGGCCAGCTCTAGGAAGAGTCTTGGTGGTTCCAAACTTCTTCCATTTAAGAATGATGGAGGCCACTGTGGTCTTGGGGACCTTCAATGCTGCAGAAATGTTTTGGTACCCTTCCTTAGATCTGTGCCTTGACACAATCCTGTCTCGGAGCTCTTCGGACAATTCCTTCAACCTCATGGCTTGGTTTTTGCTCTGACACGCACTGTCAACTGTGGGACCTTATATAGACAGCGGTGTACCTTTCCAAATCATGTCCAATGAATTGAATTTACCACAGGTGGACTCCAATCAAGTTGTAGAAACATCTCAAGGATGATCAATGGAAACAGGATGCACCTGAGCTCAATTTCGAGTCTCATAGCAAACAAGGGTATAAATACTTATGTAAATAAGGTATGTTTTTTAAAATTTTTAATACATTTGCAAAAATGTCTAAAAGCCTGTTTTTGCTTTGTCATCATGGGGTATTGTGTGTAGATTGATGAGGGGGGGAAACATTTAATCCAGTTTAGAATAAGGCTGTAACGTAACAAAATGTGGAAAAAGTCTAGGGGTCTGAATACTTCCCGAATGCACTGTATGCTATTCACAGGCTATTATGATGTGAGAATGGATGTTCATTCAAGAACCACCCACCAAGCAGCATGGTATGTTGGACTCCTGGACATGGGAGGACGTTCTGGACGGCAAGGGAGTCTACACATGGGAGGAGATCCTGGCGGGAAGGGATTGCCTTCCATGGGAACAGGTGGAGGCAGCTAGGAGAGCAGAGGCAGCCGGAGAAAGGAACCAGCGGTATGTGGGAACACGGCTGGCAAGGAAGCCCGAGAGGCAGCCCCCACATTTTTGGGGGGGGGGGGGGGTGGCACAAGGGGAGTGTGGCAGAGTCAGGAAGCAGACCTTACCGTGGCGAGCATGGGACTGGTCAGGCCCTGTGCTATGAGGTGATGGGCACGGTACCGAGGCGGCGTATTCACAGGCTGGTATGCTCTGTGCCAGCGTCCCGCATTTGCCGGGGGGAAGCTGGCATCCAGCCAGAACGGGTGGGGCCAGCTCTGCGCTTGAGACCGCCAGTGCGCCTCCACGGCCCTGTGTATCCGGTGCCTCGCCTATGCACCAGGCCTCCGGTGGCAGCCCCACGCACCAGGCTGTCTCTCCGTCTCCTCCCTCCAGAGTCTCCCTCCTGTCCGGAGCTGCCAGAGCCGTCCTCCTGTCCGGAGTTGCCAGAGCCTCCCTCCTGTCCGGAGCTGCCCCTCAGTCCAGAGGCGCCCCTCAGTCCAGTGGCGCCCTCTACGAGGGTCTTCAGTCCGGGGCCCGCTGCGAGGGTCCCCGCTCCAGAGATTCCACCTAAGTGGGCCAAGACTGAGGTGGAGCAGGGTCCACGTCCCGCACCCGAGCCGTAAGAAGGCCCACCCGGACCCTCCCCTTTAGAGTCAGGTTTTGCGGCCGGAGTCCACACCTTTGGGGGGGGGGGGGGGGGGGTACTGTCACGCCCTGGCCATAGAGAAGCTTTTTATTTTTATTCTCTATTTTGGTTAGGTCAGGGTGTGACTAGGGTGGGCATTCTATGTCCGTTTTTCTATGTTTTGTATTTCTATGTCTTGGCCTGGTATGGTTCTCAATCAGGGACAGCTGTCTATCGTTGTCTCTGATTGAGAACCATACTTAGGTACCCTTTTCCCCACCTGTTTTGTGGGAAGTTAACTTTGACTTTGTTCAGGGCACATACAGTGCCTTGCGAACGTATTCGGCCCCCTTGAACTTTGCGACCTTTAACCACATTTCAGGCTTCAAACATAAAGATATAAAACTGTATTTTTTTGTGAAGAATCAACAACAAGTGGGACACAATCATGAAGTGGAACGACATTTATTGGATATTTCAAACTTTTTTAACAAATCAAAAACTGAAAAATTGGGCGTGCAAAATTATTCAGCCCCTTTACTTTCAGTGCAGCAAACTCTCTCCAGAAGTTCAGTGAGGATCTCTGAATGATCCAATGTTGACCTAAATGACTAATGATGATAAATACAATCCACCTGTGTGTAATCAAGTCTCCGTATAAATGCACCTGCACTGTGATAGTCTCAGAGGTCCGTTAAAAGCGCAGAGAGCATCATGAAGAACAAGGAACACACCAGGCAGGTCCGAGATACTGTTGTGAAGAAGTTTAAAGCCGGATTTGGATACAAAAAGATTTCCCAAGCTTTAAACATCCCAAGGAGCACTGTGCAAGCGATAATATTGAAATGGAAGGAGTATCAGACCACTGCAAATCTACCAAGACCTGGCCGTCCCTCTAAACTTTCAGCTCATACAAGGAGAAGACTGATCAGAGATGCAGCCAAGAGGCCCATGATCACTCTGGATGAACTGCAGAGATCTACAGCTGAGGTGGGAGACTCTGTCCATAGGACAACAATCAGTCGTATATTGCACAAATCTGGCCTTTATGGAAGAGTGGCAAGAACAAAGCCATTTCTTAAAGATATCCATAAAAAGTGTTGTTTAAAGTTTGCCACAAGCCACCTGGGAGACACACCAAACATGTGGAAGAAGGTGCTCTGGTCAGATGAAACCAAAATTGAACTTTTTGGCAACAATGCAAAACGTTATGTTTGGCGTAAAAGCAACACAGCTGAACACACCATCCCCACTGTCAAACATGGTGGTGGCAGCATCATGGTTTGGGCCTGCTTTTCTTCAGCAGGGACAGGGAAGATGGTTAAAATTGATGGGAAGACGGATGGAGCCAAATACAGGACCATTCTGGAAGAAAACCTGATGGAGTCTGCAAAAGACCTGAGACTGGGACGGAGATTTGTCTTCCAACAAGACAATGATCCAAAACATAAAGCAAAATCTACAATGGAATGGTTCAAAAATAAACATTTCCAGGTGTTAGAATGGCCAAGTCAAAGTCCAGACCTGAATCCAATCGAGAATCTGTGGAAAGAACTGAAAACTGCTGTTCACAAATGCTCTCCATCCAACCTCACTGAGCTAGAGCTGTTTTGCAAGGAGGAATGGGAAAACATTTCAGTCTCTCGATGTGCAAAACTGATAGAGACATACCCCAAGCGACTTACAGCTGTAATCGCAGCAAAAGGTGGCGCTACAAAGTATTAACTTAAGGGGGATGAATAATTTTTGATTTGTTAAAAAAGTTTGAAATATCCAATAAATGTCATTCCACTTCATGATTGTGTCCCACTTGTTGTTGATTCTTCACAAAAAAATACAGTTTTATATCTTTATGTTTGAAGCCTGAAATGTGGCAAAAGGTCTCAAAGTTCAAGGGGGCCGAATACTTTCGCAAGGCACTGTAGCTTCACGGTTTGGTTTTGTTCTTTGTTTTGTCTGCGTCATTTTTAATAAAGAGAAAATATACGCTTACCATGCTGCACCTTGGTCCAGTCCTTCAGCCAGCCGTGACATGGATTGAGTGTGTGTTCAGAGCAATGCATTAGAGATATATTGCTGAGTGTATTCACTGTTCATGATCTACTATCCTATGCACGTCTGTTTGAGTGAGTTGCAAACTACACAGCTTTCAGTCATTAATGTACTCCATACCTGGGAGGCTGTGTGAGTGTGTGTCGTGGGGGTTTAAGGGCTGAAGCAGTGTGTCAAATCGAATCTTATTGGTTGAAAACACAGATTTTGCAGATGTTATGGCAGATGCAGAGAAATGCTTATGCTTCTAGCTCCAACAGTGCAGTGATACCAAGCAATGCAAAATATTACATCATACGCATCCACCAAAAATCTAAAGAAAAAAATGAAAAAATATCAGAGCGCGCAATGTCAGAGTCCGGAATATATAAATCCAGTAGGTGACAGTGTGTATAGACATTGCGCGCACACACACACACACACACACACACACACACACACACACACACACACACACACACACAGCAACTGCCCCCCCCCCACCACACACATAGTACAGTATTGTATATAGTATGTATATCTGAAGTAGTGTGTATGTGTAACGCTCGTCGTCGGTGGAAGGAAGAGTGGACCAAAGCGCAGCGTGGAAAGTGTTCATGATATTTATTTACAAGAAACACTCAAACAAAAATAACTAATCCAAAAAACGGAAGCGAACAGTTCCGTCAGGCACACACACCAAACAGACAATAACACCCCACACAACCCACAACTTATATATGATCCCCAATCAGAGACAACGATAGACAGCTGCCTCTGATTGGGAACCACACTCGGCAAAACTACAAAGAAATAGAAAACATAGATTCTCCCACCCGAGTCACACCCTGACCTAACCAAACAGAGATTAAATAAGGATCTCGAAGGTCAGGGCGTGACAATGTGTTCTATCGCAGGGGAAGGTAAGTGGGGTCAGGCAGGGGACTGCAGGGGGTCCTTAAGGATGTGTGTGTGTGTGTGTGTGTGTATATGTGTGTGTTGTGTGTGTAGAGGGTATTTACAGTGTCTGGGCCTTCAGTAACGAGAGGAGAGGGAGTGGGAGAGGAGGACTGCAGGGAGAGGGGAGCGAGTTCGGTTCTCATACTGCAGATATATATAGCATCCCTCTCATGGGTACAAGCCAAAAAGATTCTTGTCATTCCTACTTCACACAGACACATCATCTGTATAAAGTACACGCTCACACACACGCACGCACGCACACACTACATTATATAACATTAATTTGATGTCAAATCAAATCAAACTTTATTTGTCACATGCGCCGACAAGTGTAGACCTTACTGTGAAGTGCTGACTTAACCAACAGTGCAGTTCAAGAAATAAACTAAAGTAAAAAATAATCAAAAGTAACACAATAAAATAACAATAACAAGGCTATATACAGGGGGGTACCGGTACAGAGTCAATGTGCGGGGGCACCGGTGTCGAGGTAATATGTTCATGTCGGTAGAGTTATTAAAGTGACTATGAATAGATAATAACAAGAAAGAAGCAGCAGTGTAGAGGGGGGGGGCAATGCAAATAGTCTGGGTAGCCATTTGATGAACTGTTCAAGAGTTTTATGGCTTGGGGGTAGAAACTGTTAAGAAGCCTCTTGGACCGAGACTTGGCGCTCCTGTACCGCTTGCCTTGCGGTAGCAGAGAGAACAGTCTATGACTAGGGTGGCTGCAGTCTTTGACAGTTTTAAGGGCCTTCCTCTGACACCGCCTGGTATAGAGGTCCTGGATGGCAGGAAGCTTGGCCCCAATGATGTACTGGGCCGTACGCACTACCCTCTGTAGTGCCTTGCGATCGGAGGCCGAGCAGTTGCCATACCAGGCAGTGATGCAACCCGTCAGGATGCTCTCGATGGTGCAGCTGTACAATCTTTTGAGGATCTGAGGACCCATGCCAAATGTTTTCAGGCTCCTGAGGTGGAATAGGTTTTGTTGGGAAAGGGGGATACCTAGACAGTTGTGCAACTGAATGCATTCAACTGAAATGTGTCTTCCACATTTAACCCAACCCCTCTGAATCAGAGAGGTGCGGGGGGCTGCCTTAATTGACATCCACGGGGAACAGTGGGTTAACTGCCCTGCTCAGGGGCAGAATGACAGATACTTACCTTTTCAGCTCTGAGATTCGATCCAGCAACATTTTGGTTACTGGCCCAACACTCCTACCGCCCAGGCGACCTTCCGCCCCAACATTTCGGCTTTTTTGATTTTTAATTAATTAGTAAAACAAATTCAAGAAACATAATTTCATCTTGACATTATGGGTTATTATGTGTAGGCCAGTGAGAAAATATCTCAATTTAATCAATTTTAAATTCAGGCTGTAACACAACAAAATGTGGAAAGAGCCGTAAGCCTGAGTAGCGGAGTAGTAGAGACGGGGAGCGTGTGTGTGTGTGTGTGTGGGGTGTGTATGCACGTGTGTGTGGTAATAGTAGGAGGATGTGTCACTGGTACAGACAGTGCCTCTCAGCCTCCTCTCTGCGGGACTGTGTGGATAGAGAAACAGACAGACGTGTGTGTGTGTAAGTCCTCAGAGTTACGCTCACACTCATTCCTGACTCAGACCATGCCACTACAAGTCCAACAAGTCTTACTCAGCACACACACACACACACACACACACACACACACACACATCGTACATAACCGTCATCCTCCTCGTAAATGACTCTTTGTGGTCTCTCTCTCTCTCTCTCTCTCTCTCTCTCTCGCTCTCTCTCTCTCTCTGTCTCAATTGAATTTAAGGGGCTTTATTATCATGGGAAACATATGTTAACATTTCCAAAGCAAGTGAAATAGATAATATACAAAAGTGAAATAAACAATAAAAATGAACAGTTAACATTACACTCACAGAAGTTCCAAAAGAATAAAGACATTTCAAATGTCATATTATGTCTATATACACTGTTGTAACAATGTATAAATGGTTAAACTACAAAAGGGGAAATAAATAAGCATAAATATGGGTTGTATTTACAATGGTGTTTGTTCTTCACTGGTTGACCTTTTCTTGTGGCAACGAGTCACATATCTTGCTGCTGTGATGCACACTGTGGTATTTCACCCAGTAGATATGGGAGTTTATCAAAATCGGGTTTGTTTTCAAATTCTTTGTGGATCTGTGTAATCTGAGGGAAATATGTGTCTCTAATATGGTCATACATTGGGCAGGAGGTTAGGAAGTGCAGCTCAGTTTCCACCTCATTTTGTCGGCAATGTGCACATAACCTGTCTTCTCTTGAGAGCCAGGTCTGCTTACGGCAGCCTTTCTCAATAGCAAGGCTATGCTCAATGAGTCTGTACATAGTCAAAGCTTTCATTAAGTTTGGGTCAGTCACAGTGGTCAGGTATTCTGTCACTGTGTACTCTCTGTTTAGGGTCAAATAGCATTCTAGTTTGCTCTGTTTTTTTTGTTAATTCTTTCCAATGTGTCAAGTAATTATCTTTTTGTTTACTCATGATTTGTTTGGGTCTAATTGTGGTGCTGTCCTGGGGCTCTGTGGGGTGTGTTTGTGTTTGTGAACAGAGCCCCAGGACCAGCTTGCTTAGGGGACTCTTCTCCAGGTTCATCTGTCTGTAGGTGATAGCTTTGTTATGGAAGGTTTGGAAATCGCTTCCTTTTAGGTGGTTGTAGAATTTAACGTCTCTTTCTAGATTTTGATAATTAGCGGGTATCGGCCTAATTTTGCTCTGCATGCAGAGTCTCAATTTGGTGTTTGTCCCATTTTGTGAATTCTTGGTTGGTGAGCGGAACCCAGACCTCACAACCATAAAGGGCAATGGATTCTATAACTGATGAAAGTATTTTTAACCAGATCCTAATTGGTATGTCGAATTTTATATTCCTTTTGATGGCCTAGAATGCCCTTCTTGCCTTGTCTCTCAAATCGCTTTGTGGAAGATACCTCTGGCGCTGATGTTTAGGCCAAGGTATGTATAGTTTTTTGTGTGCTCTAGGGCAACGGTGTCTAGATGGAATTTGTATTCGTGGTCCTGGTGACTGGAGCTTTTTTGGAACACCATTATTTTTGTCTTACTGAGATTTACTGTCAGGGCCCAGGTCTGGCAGAATCTGTGCAGAATATCTAAGTGCTGCTGTAGGCCTTCCTTGATTGGTGACAAAAGCACCAGATCCTCAGCCAACAGTAGACCTTTGACTTCAGATTCTAGTAGGGTGAGGCCGGGTGCTGCAGACTGTTCTAGTGCCCTCGCAAATTCGTTGATATATATGTTGAAGAGGGTGGGGCTTAAGCTCCATCCCTGTCTCACCCCACGGCCCTGTGGGAAGAAATGTGTGTTTTTTGCTTATTTTATCCGCCGTTTGTGTACATGGATTTTATAATGTTGTATGTTTTTCCCCCAACACCAATTTCCATCAATTTGTATTGCAGACCCTCATGCCAAATTGAGTCAAAAGCTTTTTTGAATTTGTATTGCAGACCCTAATGCCAAATGGAGTCGGAGGCTTTTTTGAAATCAACAAAGCATGAGAAGACTTTTCCTTTGCCTTTGTTTTGGTTTGTTTGTTTGTCAATTAGGGTGTGCAGGGTGAATACGTGGTCTGTCGTACGGTAATTTGGTAAAAAGCTCATTTGACATTTGCTCAATACATTGTTTTCACTGAGGAAATGTACAAGTCTGTTGTTAATGATAATGCAGAGGATTTTTGCTGGTTGCTGTTGTATATCCCACAGTAGTTATTGGGGTCAAATTTGTCTCAACTTTGTGGATTGGGGTGATCAGTCCTTGGTTCCAAATGCCAGAGCTAAGTATGATGTTTAAGAGTTTTAGTATAGCCAATTGGAATTTGTTGTCTGTATATTTGATCATTTCATTGAGGATACCATTAACACCACAGGCCTTTTTGGGTTGGAGGGTTTGTATTTTGTCCTGTAGTTCATTCAAGGTAATTGGAGAATCCAATGGGTTCTGGTAGTCCAGTAGTTGATTATAAGATTTGTATTTGATTATGTATATGTTTTTGATGTTTGGTCTTTGTTATAGGCCCAAAAATATTGGAGAAGTGGTTTATCCATACATATCCATTTTGGATAGATAATTCTTTGTGTTGTTGTTTGTTTAGTGTTTTCCAGAAGTGGTTAGAGTCTATGGATTCTTCAATTACATTGAGCTGATTTCTGACGTGCTGTTCCTAATTTTTCCGTAGTGTTTTTCTGTATTGTTTTAGTTATTTACTATAGTGAAGGCGTAGACTCAGGTTTTCTGGGTTTCTATGTTTTTGGTTGGACAGGTTTCTCAATGTCTTCGTTAGGTTTTTGCATTCTTCATCAAACCATTTGTCATTGTTGTTCATTTTCTTTTCTTTCTTTGCTCTGTTCAAGTAGACTGTGATTTTGCTGTGATCTGATATGGGTGTCAGTGGGCTGACTGTGAACGCTCTGAGAGACTCTGGGTTGAGGTCAGTGATAAAGTAGTCTACAGTACTACTGCCAAGAGATGAGCTATAGGTGTACCTACCATTGGAGTCCCCTCAAAGCCTACCATTGACTATGTACATACCCAGCGTGCGACAGAGCTGCAGGAGTTGTGACCCGTTTTTGTTGGTTAGGTTGTTATAGTTGTGCCTAGGGGGGCATATGGGGGAAGGAATGCTGTCACCTCCAGGCAGGTGTTTGTCCCCCTGTGTGCTGAGGGTGTCAGGTTCTTGTCCGGTTCTGGCATTTAGGTTGCGACATGTCCCTGGGCCTGGAAATTATTGATTTCTCCCTTCAGGATGGAGAAGCTGTCTTCATTAAAGTATGGGGATTCTATTGGGGGGATATAGGTAGCACACAGGAGGACATTTTTCTCTGTTAAGATCATTTCCTTTTGAAATTCTAGCCAGATGTAAAATGTTCCCGTTTTGATTAATCTAATAGAGTTAGATCTGCTCTATACCAAATTATCATACCCCCTGAGTCCCTTCCCTGCTTCACACCTGGTAGTTTGATGGATGGGACTACCAGCTCTCTGTAACCTAGAGGGCAACCAGTAGGTCCGTCTCCTCTATACCAGGTTTCTTGCAGGATGACAATGTCTGTATTACCGATTTCTTTGATGAAGTCCAGGTTCCTGCTCTTTAGGCCAAAGGCAGATAACCTCAGGCCTTTGATATTCCAGGATAAGATAGTGAAGGCTTTGTGTTCCATAAACTGTCCAATGTTGATGGTCCTGTGGTTTGGCCTCAGGCCAGTAAGTGTGAGCAGAGCCTGCTGAGCATCTGGTACATGCCATTGGCTTGGGCTAGTGTAGTGGGGGTTGGGCCTGTTTGCCCGCTCACGGCATGGGTGTATGTGTGACTTCTATGATGAGGCCCTCTTTGCTGGGGTGGGGTGCATGGGGTGGACAGGAGGGGCATGGGTCTGATATGAGGGTGCCTAAAGGTGGTGTGGGCATGGTTGAATTGGGGGGTGTTCTCTCTCTCTCTCTCACACCCTCTCTGTCAGTTTCTCTCACTCTCCGTTACCAGCCTCCCTCTTTTCTCATTCTAAAATATTTTCTTCCTCTTTTATCTCGCTCCCTTCTTCCCCGGGCACAGATTTCTATGTCTATGTTCAACATACAGTGGGGCAAAAAAGTAGTTAGTCAGCCACCAATTGTACAAGTTCTCCCACTTAAAAAGATGAGAGAGGCCTGTAATTTTCATCATAGGTACACTTCAACTATGACAGACAAAATTAGACTTTTTTTCCCCAGAAAATCACATTGTAGGATTTTGAATGAATTTATTTGCAAATTATGGTGGAAAATAAGTATTTGGTCACCTACAAACAAGCAAGATTTCTGGCTCTCACAGACCTGTAACTTCTTCTTTAAGAGGCTCCTCTGTTCTCCACTCGTTACCTGTATTAATGGCACCTGTTTGAACTTGTTATCAGTATAAAATACACCTGTCCACAACCTCAAACAGTCACACTCCAAACTCCACTATGGCCAAGACCAAAGAACTGTCAAAGGACACCAGAAACAAAATTGTTGACCTGCACCAGGCTGGGAAGACTGAATCTGCAATAGGTAAGCAGCTTGGTTCGAATAAATCAACTGTGGGAGCAATTATTAGGAAATGGAAGACATACAAGACCACTGATAATCTCCCTCGATCTGGGGCTCCACGCAAGATCTCACCCCGTGGGGTCAAAATGATCACAAGAACGGTGAGCAAAAATCCCAGAACCACACGGGGACCTAATGAATGACCTGCAGAGAGCTGGGACCATAGTAACAAAGCCTACCCTCAGTAACACACTACACCGCCAGGGACTCAAATCCTGCAGTGCCAGACGTGTCCCCCTGCTTAAGCCAGTACATGTCCAGGCCCGTCTGAAGTTTGCTAGAGAGCATTTGGATGATCCAGAAGAAGATTGGGAGAAGTCATATGGTCAAATGAAACCAAAATATAACTTTTTGGTAAAAACTCAACTCGTCATGTTTGGAGGACAAAGAATGCTGAGTTGCATCCAAAGAACACCATACCTACTGTGAAGCATGGGGGTGGAAACATCATGCTTTGGGGTTGTTTTTCTGCAAAGGGACCAGGACGACTGATCCGTGTAAAGGAAACAATGAATGGGGCCATGTATCGTGAGATTTTGAGTGAAAACCTCCTTCCATCAGCAAGGGCATTGAAGATGAAACGTGGCTGGGTCTTTCAGCATGACAATGATCCCAAACACACCGCCCGGGCAACGAAAGAGTGACTTCGTAAGAAGCATTTCAAGGTCCTGCAGTGGCCTAGCCAGTCTCCAGATCTCAACCCCATAGAAAATCTTTGGAGGGAGTTGAAAGTCCGTGTTGCCAGCAACAGCCCCAAAACATCACTGCTCTAGAGGAGATCTGCATGGAGGAATGGGCCAAAATACCAGCAACAGTGTGTGAAAACCTTGCGAAGACTTACAGAAAACGTTTAACCTCTGTCATTGCCAACAAAGGGTATATAACAAAGTATTGAGATACACTTTTGTTATTGACTAAATACTTATTTTCCACCATAATTTGCAAATAAATTCATTAAAAATCCCACAATGTGATTTTCTGGATTTTTTTTCTCATTTTGTCTGTCATAGTTGAAGTGTACCTATGATGAAAATTACAGGCCTCTCTCATCTTTTTAAGTGGGAGAACTTGCACAATTGGTGGCTGACTAAATACTTTTTTTGCCCCACTGTACATAGTGAAATGAAACCCAAAAGAGCGGTTGAGTCTTACCTGTATATGCCACGTCTTCAGTCTGGTCAGCGGCAGGGAGGTTGGAGGGTCAGTTGACCACCATATTACGACACCTCAGGCGCTCTCTCTCTCTCTCTGCCTGCACCTCCTGAACACACAACATGGTTGACAACATGGTCAGTCTGGGCTTGGGGTCAAGTGGTTACAACATGGTTGGCATGCCATTCTATAATGGAATGGTAACACAATCAACATTGTCGTTTGGGGTTCAATACACAGTCAACATTTTAGTGGTTCATAAAGCCAAAGTGTGTGTCAGGCCAAACATGAGGCCCTGCCTTGGCCGTTGCTGTGGCCATCTGGGAGTGTGTATGTGTGTGTGTGTGTCTGTGTTTGGCATGTGTCGCCTGTTCCTGAGTGACTCACAGTGTTACTGCAGGGTCATGTGATCAAGAACAGGTGGCACTCTGGTACACCTCCTACCCCCTACACACACGTGCACACACACACACACACACACACACACACACCACACACACACACACACACACACACACACAGATGCCAGTGTGCATGTCCTTTTTGACATGATGTTGTGGTTTACACAGAGTGCAGTCTACCTAAATGTAATGTACCCTACCCATTCCTACTCCCTACTTTCAACTCTTCAACCCTCCTCCCTCTACCTCCTCTCCACTGTCCTCCTCTTTCACCCTCTCCACTTACCTAAACTGATAACCTCTCTCTCCCTTTCCCTCCCCGCCTCCCTCTCTCTCGCCCTTTCTTGTTCTCTCTATCTATCTTCCAACTCACCATGCAGGCTCATGGAAAACACACACATGCATTGCTGTTTCATACACATACCTAAATACAATACATGAACACACACTACACTCTATAAGAGTAACATAAACGTATAGCTCAAGGCTTCTGCATGTACTTCTATAAACACAGGTCCTGACAGTTGGGTCAATAATTGGCATGTTTACATTCATCTGCCCCTGGCAGTCAAGTGGACTAGCAGTTAAGGCACTTGACCTTTCACCCAGAGGTCAGGGGTCATAGGCCTTACTCCCTGGAAGGCCGCAGCTGATGTGGAGGGCCCTCAGAGGCCCCTACAGGGAAATGTTTGTAAGAGATTGAGCATTTCCACCTTAAAACAGAATGGATGACTGTGTATAGTATAAGTATCTGTTACTTCTGCGCGACTTACTTTTCAGCTTAGTTAGCAGTCTGTTGACAGTGGAAATATACTTAGTTGGCCATGAAATTATGTTTGAATTGACACTAAAGCCAAAACAGTTTCAATATATTCCCTTCTCCCACTCTTTGTGAATGTCACGATATACAGTATATTGCATTCATATCACCTGTATCAGTGTAGCCTAAGGGGATTTTATGCTCGTACTAAATGTCAATACTGACCCCCAGATCAGCTCAGAGTGAGATGTGTGGGAGAGATAGGGTTGATTCCGAGAGTTCAGCAGCGATAAGGCTGAACTGAGATCAGATGAAAAGTGTGTCTACTACAGTATCTGTGTCTGTAAAGGTCAACACGTGGGAGGAACACTAACCAGCCCAGCAGAGAGATACATTGAAGAAAGGAGAGGAGGAGGGAAGAGGAGGGAGAGAGGGGAGGGAGAGAGGGGGGGGGGGGGGGGGAGTGAGGAGGAGGGAGAGAAGGAGGAGTGAGGAGGAGGGAGAGAAAGAGGGGGAGGAGGCAGAGAGGGAGGAGTGAGGAGGAGGGAGAGATGGAGGAGTGAGGAGGAGGGAGAGAAAGAGGGGGAGGAGGCAGAGAGGGAGGAGGAGGGGGAGAGGGAGGAGTGAGGAGTAGGGAGAGAGGGAGGAGTGAGGAGGAGGGAGAGAAAGAGGGGGAGGAGGCAGAGAGGGAGGAGGAGGAAGAGAGGGAGGAGTGAGGAGGAGGAGAGAGAGAGGTAGGAGTGAGGAGGAGGGAGAGAAAGAGGGGGAGGAGGCAGAGAGGGAGGAGGAGAGAGAGAGGGGGGAGTGAGGAGGAGGGAGAGAGGGAGGAGTAAGGAGGAGGGAGAGAAAAAGGGGGAAGAGGAAGAGAGGGAGGAGGAGGGAGAGAGGGAGGAGTGAGGAGGAGGGAGGAGTGAGGAGGAGGGAGAGAGAGAGAGGAGGAGGAGGGAGAGAGGGGAGGAGGAGGGAGAGAGAGAGGAGGGAGAGAGAGGGGAGAGAGATAGAGAGGGAGAGAGGAGATAAAGGAGGAGTGAGGAGGAGGGAGAGAAAGAGGGGGAGGAGGCAGAGAGGGAGGAGTGAGGAGGAGGGAGAGATGGAGGAGTGAGGAGGAGGGAGAGAAAGAGGGGGAGGAGGCAGAGAGGGAGGAGGAGAGAGAGAGGGGGGAGTGAGGAGGAGGGAGAGAGGGAGGAGTAAGGAGGAGGGAGAGAAAAAGGGGGAGGCGGAAGAGAGGGAGGAGGAGGGAGAGAGGGAGGAGTGAGGAGGAGGGAGGAGTGAGGAGGAGGGAGAGAGAGAGAGGAGGAGGAGGGAGAGAGGGGAGGAGGAGGGAGAGAGAGAGGAGGGAGAGAGAGGGGAGAGAGATAGAGAGGGAGAGAGGAGATAAAGAGAAGAGAGGGAGTGAAAGAATGAAACATGGGTGAGAGAGGCAAGGAGGGGGAGAGGCAGAATAAAGAGAAGAGAGGGAGTGAGGAGGAGTGAAAAACAACCCGAGTCAACTATCCAAAAGATGAAAAAGGTGGGAAAATAAACTGGGTGGGGAGATTCTTCAAGAGAAACAGATAAGAAGAAACAAAAACACGGGATGGAGAATATCACCGTTTCTGAGAAAGAGAAAGAGATTAAAGAATGGAAAATTAGAGACAAAATAAACCAAAAAAAGTAGCAGAGCGAGAGAACTGGAAAGGGAGGAGAGGAGAGAGTGAACGAGGGAGGCCAAGGTCGTGAAAGGGCCAAGACAGTGTTGCTCCCGTGACAGCAGGACTACATGTGACTTTGCTCAAGTCAAGGTCTGCATTGTACCAGCCCTGCACTATTGTACTGATATCGGCCCTATTGTATGAGCACCAGCTGGGATACAAGCGCTGCACACACGCACGCACGCACGCACGCACACACACACACACTTTGTGCCTTCACTCTCCCTGCATCTGATACTGAGTTGTGTGTCAAAGGAACACAACATTAGTTCAGATAACAAAACACCATAGACTGAACACACTGACCCACTGAACACAGCTACTGACTGAACACACTGACCCACTGAGCACACCTTCTGACTGAACACACTGACCCACTGAACACAGCTACTGACTGAACACACTGACCCACTGAGCACACCTTCTGACTGAACACACTGACCCACTGAACACCCTTACTGACTGAACACACTGACCCACTGAACACAGCTACTGACTGAACACACTGACCCACTGAACACCCTTACTGACTGAACACACTGACCCACTGAACACAGCTACTGACAGAACACACTGACCCACTGAACACAGCTACTGACTGAACACACTGACCCACTGAGCACACCTTCTGACTGAACACACTGACCCACTGAACACCCTTACTGACTGAACACACTGACCCACTGAACACAGCTACTGACAGAACACACTGACCTACTGAACACCCCTACTGACTGAACACACTGACCCGCTGAACACACAGACTGACTGAACACACTGACCCACTGAACACACCTACTGACTGAACACACTGACCCACTGAACACACCTACTGACTGAACACACTGACCCACTGAACACAGCTACTCACCGAACACACTGACCCCCTGAACACAGCTACTGACTGAACACACTGACCCACTGAACACACTGACCAACTGAACACACCTACTGACTGAACACACTGACCCACTGAACATACCTACTGACTGAACACACTGACCCACTGAACACAGCTACTCACCGAACACACTGACCCCCTGAACACTCTGACCCCCTGAACACAGCTACTGACTGAACACACTGACCCACTGAACACCCCTAATGACTGCACACACTGACCAACTGAACACACCTACTGACTGAACACACTGACCCACTAAACACACTGGCCCACTGAACATACCTACTGACTGAACACACTGACCCACTGAACACAGCTACTCACCGAACACACTGACCCACTGAACACACCTACTGACTGAACACACTGGCCCACTGAACACACCTACTGACTGAACACACTGACCCACTGAACACACCTACTGACTGAACACACATTCACCTTACACTTTCTCTCTCTCTCTCCCTCTCTCACAAAGAGCACACACGCAGTCTCTGAGGAAACAAAGTGTGTGTGTGTTAGCGTGCCTACTCGCGCGTGTGAGCCTGCATGGCGTGTGTGCAGATGTCACGCTTGGGCTGCAAGAGACCTTAGTCAGTGGTGATTCAGCAGACTTCATACCTGTACTTCATACCTGCACGCACGCACACGCGCACGCACGCGCGCACGCACACACACGCACACACACACACACACACACACACACACACACACACACACACACACACACACACACACACACACACACACACACACACACACACACACACACACACACACACACACACACGCACACACACACACACACACACACACACACACACACACACATGATTGGTTGTATGTCAGTAAATTAGTTTGTCTCCCTGTCTGTCTCTTGTAGAGAGACAGTGTGTGTGCAGAAGTCATGAGGCAGAGGGCTACATTCTGGACACAGCCTGAACTAACTCCCTTTTCTACACACTCACATAGACATCACAACAGAACAATTGAGAAAAGTCATGTGTGTGTGTGAGATAGAGTAGCAGAGTTGGTCTGTTTTCTTGGGATGTGTGTGTGTGTGTGTGTGTGTGTGTGTAGGAGGAGGAGCAAGCCAAGGTCTGTTGGCAGAGTTGTCGTGGGAGTAGACTGCGGTGGGGTGTTGGGGTAGGGAACCTCTGCCACATGTCTTAAGAAAAGGTCATGGTCGACCACAGTTGGGCTGCAAAGATCAAAGATAACCCCCCTACACACATACACACACACACACAGTCATGCACACGCACAGAGACAGACACACACACTCCTACGCACACAGTCATGCACACACACGCACACAAACAGAAAGCCAGACAGATGGACAGACAGAGAGTTTCAACCAGACTCACACCCACACATTGACAATGTGAGAGACAGACAGAGACAGACAGACACACATAGACAATGTGAGACACACACACATACACACACAAAACTGATCTGAAGATCTTTTACAGCCCAACTTGGGTGAATCTGTAAACACACAAACAAAACAGAGCAGCACGGAGAGGAAAGACTAGAGCAGTGTAGCGGGGAGGAGAGTGGAACAAACAGCTGGTAATAAGGTCTAGACAGAGGCTAATGAAAGGTGCTCAGGAGCCTGAGTGCTAAAATCTGGAGCTGTGAAGTGTGTGTGTGTGTGTATGCATGCGCGTGTGTGTGAATATCTTAAGACGCTTTCAACATCTGTCACTCATTCATGTGGGTGTGGCTAACACACTCTCTCTCTCTATCTCTCTCGCTCTCTCTCTCTCTCACGCACACACACACAAACAAGCGGAGAGCCTCCAACGCCACTACAGTAGATGGCTTTATAACGCTAACAACATAAAAACATTTCCTATGACGTCAACTCCAATAAACGTCTCTTTCAATGTCAACTCCAAAACCCATCACTGTATCAACAACATTGCACATGACACTGCAGGTCCGTTTTATATATCAAACTTCATTACACATGACACCGCAGCTCCGTTTTATACAGTATATCAAACTCCATTACACATAACACCTCAACTTCGTTTTTTATATCAAACTCCATTACACATGACACCTCAGCTCCGTTTTTTATATCAAACTCCATTACACATGACACCTCAGCTCCGTTTTTTATATCAAACTCCATTACACATGACACCTCAGCTCCGTTTTATATATCAAACTCCATTACACATGACACCGCAGCTCCGTTTTATACAGTATATCAAACTCCATTACACATGACACCTCAGCTCCGTTTTTTATATCAAACTCCATTACACATGACACCTCAGCTCCGTTTTTTATATCAAACTCCATTACACATGAACCCGCAGCTCTGTTTTATACAGTATATCAAACTCCATTACACATGACACTGCAGGTCCGTTTTATATATCAAACTCCATTACACATGACACCGCAGCTCCGTTTTATACAGTATATCAAACTCCATTACACATGACACCTCAGCTCCGTTTTTTATATCAAACTCCATTACACATGACACCGCAGCTCCGTTTTATACAGTATATCAAACTCCATTACACATGACACTGCAGGTCCGTTTTATATATCAAACTCCATTACACATGACATTGCAGCTCCGTTTTATACAGTATAGCAACTCCATTACACACTGGTTGCCAGTATAGCCCCAGTCCCTATATACCCGTCTCCATAACACATGACTGTAGTCCTCACTGTCAGCACTAGTCTGTGAGCACACGTTTTTTTTTTTTACCTGGCAGAGCAGCTGACATGTCCGCACACGTCAAACACTCTCTCTCTCTCTCTCTCTCTCTCGCTCTCTCTCTCTCTCTCTCTCTCTCCTCTCTCTCTCTCTCTCTCTCTCTCTCTCTCAGAGCAATGTGTCCTGAGGCAGCAACGTCTGCATTAAACCTAATGTGTAAAAAAAAACAATAAACTGTCTTCATTTCAGGACTTGTTGTAGTCTGTAAGGTAGTGGATGCGTGCACGTGTGTGTCATACTCTCAGTCAGGGTTTATGAGATATATGTGAGGAGGGCTTAAAATAAGTGCCTGAAGGGACATACTCACAGGGGAAGAAAAGGAGGATACCTAGTCAGTTGTCCAACCCGAATGCATTCGACTGCAATGTGTCTGTCCTGCATTTAACCCAACCCCTCTGTGTGTGTGTGTGTGTGTGTGCGCGCGGGTGCGAGGCGGACATGCATGTGTGTGTGTGACCAACCAGTCCGACATGCCCTTCCAAGCCCACATACCGGTCTCAGACAAACTGCTGCCTTCTCAGTTGCACAATAACAATACATGCTACAGTCACGTTCCCACTACAGACTCTGATGGGTCTGACTTAGTAATACTGCTGTACTGTATTCTCCCTAACCTCACTGACTGTAAAATAATAGCTGTACAATCATGATGGAACCCCATGCAGATCACTTTGTTGAAAAAGGGAATGTTAATTCCACAGACCAAAATTGTGTGTGTACACTGTATACGTGTGTGTGTGTGTGTGTGTGTGTGTGTGTGCGTGTGTGTGTGTGAGACAGTGGTGTGCTGCATCCCAATCCCCATCTGCTACAGCCCCATCTGTTGACACTCAAACACACATTAACACAAAGGACCTCTTTATCTTCACACACCGCACATGATCCCCACATACTGTTTATACAATCATCAGAGGACCTCACACACACACACACACACACACACAAACACACACAGAAAACACACTAACACGACACACATTCAAATGCACTACAAAACACACACAACCTCCACACTGTACAAGACACTCACCGTCTCCCCTCTAGAGAAATACCTCTCTCTACCTAGCTCTCTAACCAGGTTCTGCCTGCCCGCCAGGTTCTTAAAGGGGCAGTGTCAAGTCAGAGAGTTAAAAGGGAGGGGGAGCGCGCACGCGCATACACACACACACACACCACACACACACACACACAGAGCTTCCCTTGGGCCCCCTCTAAAACACCAACCAGACCCCCATATCACATTAAAGACCAGAAGAGAGACGGAGAGGAGGGAGACGGATAAAGAGGGATAACCATCAGACAGAGAGAGGTGGGAGGGAGGAGAGAGAGAGAGAGAGGAGGGTAGAGAGACGGGAGGGGAGAGAGAGAGAGGGATAACCATCAGACAGAGAGAGGTGGGAGGGAGAAGGAGAGAGAGAGAGAGAGAGAGAGAGAGAGAGAGAGAGAGAGAGAGAGGAGGGTAGAGAGACGGGAGGAGAGAGAGAGAGAGAGAGAGAGAGAGAGAGAGAGAGAGAGAGGAGGGTAGAGAGACGGGAGGGGAGAGAGAGAGAGAGAGAGAGAGAGAGAGGAGGGTAGAGAGACGGGAGGGGAGAGAGAGAGAGAGGGATAACCATCAGACAGAGAGAGGTGGGAGGGAGAAGGCGAGAGAGAGAGAGAGAGAGAGAGGAGGGTAGAGAGACGGGAGGGGGGAGAGAGAGAGAGAGGAGGGTAGAGAGACGGGAGGGGGGAGAGAGAGAGAGAGAGAGAGAGAGAGGAGGGTAGATAGACGGGAGGGGAGAGAGACGGGAGGGGAGAGAGAGAGAGAGGGATGACGGGGAGAGGGAAATAAAGTGAGAGAGAGAGAGAGAGAGAGAGGAGGGTAGATAGACGGGAGGGGAGAGAGACGGGAGGGGAGAGAGAGAGAGAGGGATAACCATCAGACAGAGAGAGGTGGGAGGGAGAAGGAGAGAGAGAGAGAGAGAGGAGGGTAGAGAGACGGGAGGGGGGAGAGAGAGAGAGAGGAGGGTAGAGAGACGGGAGGGGAGAGAGAGAGAGAGGAGGGTAGAGAGACGGGAGGGGGGAGAGAGAGAGAGAGAGAGAGAGAGAGAGAGAGGAGGGTAGATAGACGGGAGGGGAGAGAGACGGGAGGGGAGAGAGAGAGAGAGGGATGACGGGGAGAGGGAAATAAAGTGACAGAGAGAGATAGATTGGCTAAACATTGGCTAGAGAGAACATAACCTCTCTGATGTTTCTAGGATCAATGCCTTATAAACACTGTGACTACATCACACCAATCTGCTGATGTCAGCACAGCCTTACCCGTTGTCGCGGTTATTAACCCCCCCCATGAAAAATGGAGTGTGTGTGTGTGGGTGTGTGTGTGTTTTGGGGAAGTACTGTGGTGGCTTTGTACTGGTCTCATGTCACGCAAGTGGTTCATCTGTCCCGGTCACCGTGGCGACGGGCTGCCAGTCTGTAGTTGGAATCCTGGGGAATCAGGCTACAGCTAGACTACAGTCACACGCAGTACAGTCTCAAACGGAACACTTCACACACACTCAACTGCCTCACTATGCCATGGTGAACACAGTCCTACAACCTGAATTGAGGTCTACAGATGTAGGATCTTAATTTGATCACTCTTTTATTGCTGAGAATTTTCCTGCACAGCAGGAAATACAAACTTGTAGTTTGCTTTTCGAGGTTTAAAAAGGCTTCTAAAGTTTGTAATTTCCACTTTAAAAGTCAGACTTGATTTGCCCTAACGAAAAATGTACCAACCCCTACAATTTTTTTCCCATTAATTAGAATCCACATAATAATTCACATTTCGTGTTAATGCAGGATTATTTTCCGGCTGTAGCAAACTGGCTCAAATAAAGATCCTACACATGTATGCGCCTGTAAGTGTGTGTATGTATGTGCATGTGTGTGTGTCCTTGCCCAGCTGCACGAGGGCAGGGGAAATGAGGCAGAACTCAATCTTCCCCCCACCTGTCTGTCTGTCTGTCTGTCGGTCTCTCCCTGGAGGGAGGAGCCGTTGGGCTTACACTGCTTTCTTCATCACAATACACACACACACACACCTACAAACAGCTGTATGTGCTAGACAGGAAGGAAGAGCGTGGGTATGATATTATAATATTATATGAATGTATGTTCAGAGTCAAGGTTACTAGGTCGACAGAACCCATTGCAGGACGGAGATACTATAAAGCCAGAGAGAGAGTGTAATGTTTGCTGGTCATTTTTTATTGTTTATTTCACTTTTGTTTATTGTCTACTTCACTTGCTTTGGCAATGTTAACATATATTTCCCATGCCAATAGAGCCCTTAAATTGAAATTGAATTGAAAGAGAGGGGGAGGACGGGAAGAGAGAGGAGTGTGTGAAATCACACGGCTGTTCTGTTTGACACCGCTTTGGAGTAGAGATGCCAATACACACACACACACACACACACACACACACACACACACACACACACACATTTATTATAGCTATAGGCTACCTTTACTCCCACACATCTAGCCATAGGCCTATATACTGTTTAGGTATAGCATGGGCCGCTTACGAATATCTACACGCCTACACACATATTGTCACTTATACATTTTTCTCTCTCACTAAAATGCTAATAAAACATCCACAGCCAGATAGACAGCCCTGGACTATATACATTTCATGGGAAACATATGTTTACATTGCCAAAGCATGTGAAATTGGTAAAAAACAAAAGTGAAATACGCAATAAAAAATGAGAGTCATGGAAATAGAGTCCCATTTGGGAAGCAGACAGGTCTGGCCTGTGGATCCAGTAAGTCTGGCTCTAACCCTGTTATAAAACTGATTACAGCAGCACTGATAACACTGTGGACTGTACACTCACTGACACACAATCACCCTCTCTCTCTCCTTCTCTCCCTCTCTCCTTCTCTCTCTCTCCTTCTCTCCCTCTCTCATTCTCTCTCTGTCTATCTCCATCTCTCTCGCTCTCTCTCTCTCTCTCTCTCCTTCTCTCCCTCTCTTTCCCTCTCTCTCTCTCTCTCTATTTCTGCTACCCTTACTATTCAATTCAATTCAGGGCTTTATTGGCATGGGAAACATATGTTTACACTGCCAAAGCAAGTGGAATGGACAATAAACAAAAGTGAAATAAACAATCAGAAATGAACAGTAAACATTACACTCACAAAAGTTCCAAAAGAATAAAGACATTTCAAATGTCATATTATGTCTATATACACTGTTGTAATGATGTGCAAATAGTTAAAGTAAAACAAATAAACATGAATATAGGTTGTATTTACAATGGTGTTTGTTCTTCACTGGTTGTCCGTTTCTTGTGGCAACAGGTCACAGATCTTGCTGCTGTGGTATTTCACCTAATAGATATGGGACTTGATCGAAATTGAATTTGTTTTCAAATTCTTTTGGTCTGTGTAATCTTTAAAAACATTTTTTACCCCTATTTCTCCCCAATTGGTAGTTACAGTCTTGTCTCATCGCTGCAACTCCCGTACGGACTCGGGAGACATGAAGGTCGAGAGCCGTGTGTCCTCCGAAATACAACCCAACCAAGCCACACTGCTTCTTGACACAATGCCCACTTAACCTGGAAGCCAGCCGCACCAATGTGTCAGAGGAAACACCGTACACCTGGTGACCTTGTCAGCGTGCACTGCGCCCGGCCCGCCACAGGAGTCGCTAGTGCACGATGGGACAAGGACATCCCTGCCTGCCAAACCCTCCCCTAACAACGCTGGGCCAATTGTGCGCCGCCCAATGGGTCTCCCGGTCGTGGCCGGCCGCGACAGAGCTCTCGAACCCAGAATCTCTAGTGGCACAGCTAGCACTGCAGAGCTTGCAGCTAGACCACTGCACCACTTGGGAGGCTCTGGGTCTGTGTAATCTGAGGGAAATATGTGTCTCTAATATGGTCATACATTTGCCAGGAGGTTAGGAAGTGCAGGTCAGTTTCCACCTCATTTTGTGGGCAATGTGCATATAGCCTTTCTTCTCTTGAGAGCCAGGTCAGCCCTCTGCTGCCTTTCTCAATAGCAAGGCTATGCTCCCTGAGTCTGTACATAGTCAAAGATTTCCTTAATTTAATATATACACTACCGTTCAAAAGTTTGGGGTCATTTAGAAATGTCCTTATTTTTTAAAGAAAAGCACATTTTATGTCCATTAAAATAACATAAAATCTATCAAAAATACAGTGAGGACATGGTTAATGTTGTAAATGACTATTATAGCTGGAAACGGCAGATTTTTTCTGGAATATCTACATAGGCGTACAGAGGCCCATTATAAGCAACCATCACTCCTGTGTTCCAATGGCACATTGTGTTAGCTCATTCAAGATTCTCATTTTAGAAGGCTAACTGATCATTAGAAAACCCTTTTGCAATTATGTTAGCACAGCTGAAAACTGTTGTCCTGATTAAAGAAGCAATAAAACTGGCCTTCTTTAGACTAGTTGAGTATCATGCTAGCATCAGCATTTGTGGGTTCGATTACAGGCTCAAAATGGCCAGAAACAAATAACTTTCTTCTGAAACTTGTCAGTCTATTCTTGTTCTGAGAAATGAAGGCCATTCCATGCAAGAAATTGCCAACACACTGAAGATCTGGTACAACGCTGTGTACTACTACTCCCTTCACAGAACAGCACAAACGGGCTCTAACAAGAATAGAAAGAGGAGTGGGAGGCCCCGGTGCACAACTGAGCAAGAGGACAAGTACATTAGAGTGTCTAGTTTGAGAAACAAACGCCTCACTAGTCCTCAACTGGTAGCTTCATTAAATAGTACCCGCAAAACACCAGTCTCAACGTCAACAGTGAAGAGGCGACTCCGGGATGCTGGCCTTCTAGGCAGAGGTCCTCTGTCCAGTGTCTGTTCTTTTGCCCATCTTAATCGTTTCTTTTTATTGGCCTGTCTGAGATATGGCTTTTTCTTTGCAACTCTGCCTAGAAGGCCAGCATTCCTTAGTCGCCTCTTCTACACTGTATTTCTGATCAATTTTAAGTTATTTTAATGGACAAAAAAATGGCTATTCTTTCAAAAACAAGGACATTTCTAAGTGACCCCAAACTTTTGAACGGTAGTGTTTATATATCAGACACCCACAGCTTACAGCCGGAGGGCTGGTGTCCAACTATATATCAGACACCCACAGCTTATAGCCGGAGGGCTGGTGTCCAACTATATATCAGACACCCACAGCTTACAGCCGGAGGGCTGGTGTCCAACTATATATCAGACACCCACAGCTTACGGCCGGAGGGCTGGTGTCCAACTATATATCAGACACCCACAGCTTACAGCCGGAGGGCTGGTGTCCAACTATATATCAGACACCCACAGCTTACGGCCGGAGGGCTGGTGTCCAACTATATATCAGACACCCACAGCTTACAGCCGGAGGGCTGGTGTCCAACTATATATCAGACACCCACAGCTTACGGCCGGAGGGCTGGTGTCCAACTATATATCAGACACCCACAGCTTACAGCCGGAGGGCTGGTGTCCAACTATATATCAGACACCCACAGCTTACAGACGGAGGGCTGGTGTCCAACTATATATCAGACACCCACAGCTTACAGCCGGAGGGCTGGTGTCCAACTATATATCAGACACCCACAGCTTACGGCCGGAGGGCTGGTGTCCAACTATATATCAGACACCCACAGCTTACAGCCGGAGGGCTGGTGTCCAACTATATATCAGACACCCACAGCTTACAGCCGGAGAGCTGGTGTCCAACTATATATCAGACACCCACAGCTTACAGCCGGAGGGCTGGTGTCCAACTATATATCAGACACCCACAGCTTACAGCCGGAGGGCTGGTGTCCAACTATATATCAGACACCCACAGCTTACAGCCGGAGGGCTGGTGTCCAACTATATATCAGACACCCACAGCTTACAGCCGGAGGGCTGGTGTCCAACTATATATCAGACACCCACAGCTTACAGCCGGAGGGCTGGTGTCCAACTATATATCAGACACCCACAGCTTACAGCCGGAGGGCTGGTGTCCAACTATATATCAGACACCCACAGCTTACAGCCGGAGGGCTGGTGTCCAACTATATATCAGACACCCACAGCTTACAGCCGGAGGGCTGGTGTCCAACTATATATCAGACACCCACAGCTTACAGCCGGAGGGCTGGTGTCCAACTATATATCAGACACCCACAGCTTACAGCCGGAGGGCTGGTGTCCAACTATATATCAGACACCCACAGCTTACAGCCGGAGGGCTGGTGTCCAACTATATATCAGACACCCACAGCTTACAGCCGGAGGGCTGGTGTCCAACTATATATCAGACACCCACAGCTTACAGCCGGAGGGCTGGTGTCCAACGATATATCAGACACCCACAGCTTACAGCCGGAGGGCTGGTGTCCAACTATATATCAGACACCCACAGCTTACAGCCGGAGGGCTGGTGTCCAACTATATATCAGACACCCACAGCTTACAGCCGGAGGGCTGGTGTCCAACTATATATCAGACACCCACAGCTTACAGCCGGAGGGCTGGTGTCCAACTATATATCAGACACCCACAGCTTACAGCCGGAGGGCTGGTGTCCAACTATATATCAGACACCCACAGCTTACAGCCGGAGGGCTGGTGTCCAACGATATATCAGACACCCACAGCTTACAGCCGGAGGGCTGGTGTCCAACTATATATCAGACACCCACAGCTTACAGCCGGAGGGCTGGTGTCCAACGATATATCAGACACCCACAGCTTACAGCCGGAGGGCTGGTGTCCAACGATATATCAGACACCCACAGCTTACGGCCGGAGGGCTGGTGTCCAACTATATATCAGACACCCACAGCTTACGGCCGGAGGGCTGGTGTCCAACTATATATCAGACACCCACAGCTTATGGACGGAGGGCTGGTGTCCAACTATATATCAGACACCCACAGCTTACGGCCGGAGGGCCAGTGTCCAACTATATATCAGACACCCACAGCTTACGGCCGGAGGGCTGGTGTCCAACTATATATCAGACACCCACAGCTTACAGCCGGAGGGCTGGTGTCCAACTATATATCAGACACCCACAGCTTACAGCCGGAGGGCTGGTGTCCAACTATATATCAGACACCCACAGCTTACAGCCGGAGGGCTGGTGTCCAACTATATATCAGACACCCACAGCTTACGGCCGGAGGGCTGGTGTCCAACTATATATCAGACACCCACAGCTTACAGCCGGAGGGCTGGTGTCCAACTATATATCAGACACCCACAGCTTACGGCCGGAGGGCTGGTGTCCAACTATATATCAGACACCCACAGCTTACGGCCGGAGGGCTGGTGTCCAACTATATATCAGACACCCACAGCTTACGGGCGGAGGGCCGGTGTCCAACTATATATCAGACACCCACAGCTTATGGACGGAGGGCCGGTGTCCAACTATATATCAGACACCCACAGCTTACGGCCAGAGGGCCAGTGTCCAACTATATATCAGACACCCACAGCTTACGGCCAGAGGGCCAGTGTCCAACTATATATCAGACACCCACAGCTTATGGACGGAGGGCCAGTGTCCAACTATATATCAGACACCCACAGCTTACGGCCGGAGGGCTGGTGTCCAACTATATATCAGACACCCACAGCTTATGGACGGAGGGCTGGTGTCCAACTATATATCAGACACCCACAGCTTACGGACAGAGGGCTGGTGTCCAACTATATATCAGACACCCACAGCTTACGGACGGAGGGCCGGTGTCCAACTATATATCAGACACCCACAGCTTATGGACGGAGGGCCAGTGTCCAACTATATATCAGACACCCACAGCTTACGGCCGGAGGGCTGGTGTCCAACTATATATCAGACACCCACAGCTTACAGCCGGAGGGCTGGTGTCCAACTATATATCAGACACCCACAGCTTACGGCCGGAGGGCTGGTGTCCAACTATATATCAGACACCCACAGCTTACAGCCGGAGGGCTGGTGTCCAACTATATATCAGACACCCACAGCTTACAGACGGAGGGCTGGTGTCCAACTATATATCAGACACCCACAGCTTACAGCCGGAGGGCTGGTGTCCAACTATATATCAGACACCCACAGCTTACGGCCGGAGGGCTGGTGTCCAACTATATATCAGACACCCACAGCTTACAGCCGGAGGGCTGGTGTCCAACTATATATCAGACACCCACAGCTTACAGCCGGAGAGCTGGTGTCCAACTATATATCAGACACCCA
The DNA here is from genome assembly GCF_057628025.1 of Oncorhynchus mykiss. Lineage (NCBI taxonomy): Eukaryota > Metazoa > Chordata > Actinopteri > Salmoniformes > Salmonidae > Oncorhynchus > Oncorhynchus mykiss. The sequence goes on from NC_143042.1 coordinate 37,718,563, forward strand.
CAGCTTACAGCCGGAGGGCTGGTGTCCAACTATATATCAGACACCCACAGCTTACAGCCGGAGGGCTGGTGTCCAACTATATATCAGACACCCACAGCTTACAGCCGGAGGGCTGGTGTCCAACTATATATCAGACACCCACAGCTTACAGCCGGAGGGCTGGTGTCCAACTATATATCAGACACCCACAGCTTACAGCCGGAGGGCTGGTGTCCAACTATATATCAGACACCCACAGCTTACAGCCGGAGGGCTGGTGTCCAACTATATATCAGACACCCACAGCTTACAGCCGGAGGGCTGGTGTCCAACTATATATCAGACACCCACAGCTTACAGCCGGAGGGCTGGTGTCCAACTATATATCAGACACCCACAGCTTACAGCCGGAGGGCTGGTGTCCAACTATATATCAGACACCCACAGCTTACAGCCGGAGGGCTGGTGTCCAACTATATATCAGACACCCACAGCTTACAGCCGGAGGGCTGGTGTCCAACTATATATCAGACACCCACAGCTTACAGCCGGAGGGCTGGTGTCCAACTATATATCAGACACCCACAGCTTACAGCCGGAGGGCTGGTGTCCAACGATATATCAGACACCCACAGCTTACAGCCGGAGGGCTGGTGTCCAACTATATATCAGACACCCACAGCTTACAGCCGGAGGGCTGGTGTCCAACTATATATCAGACACCCACAGCTTACAGCCGGAGGGCTGGTGTCCAACTATATATCAGACACCCACAGCTTACAGCCGGAGGGCTGGTGTCCAACTATATATCAGACACCCACAGCTTACAGCCGGAGGGCTGGTGTCCAACTATATATCAGACACCCACAGCTTACAGCCGGAGGGCTGGTGTCCAACGATATATCAGACACCCACAGCTTACAGCCGGAGGGCTGGTGTCCAACTATATATCAGACACCCACAGCTTACAGCCGGAGGGCTGGTGTCCAACGATATATCAGACACCCACAGCTTACAGCCGGAGGGCTGGTGTCCAACGATATATCAGACACCCACAGCTTACGGCCGGAGGGCTGGTGTCCAACTATATATCAGACACCCACAGCTTACGGCCGGAGGGCTGGTGTCCAACTATATATCAGACACCCACAGCTTATGGACGGAGGGCTGGTGTCCAACTATATATCAGACACCCACAGCTTACGGCCGGAGGGCCAGTGTCCAACTATATATCAGACACCCACAGCTTACGGCCGGAGGGCTGGTGTCCAACTATATATCAGACACCCACAGCTTACAGCCGGAGGGCTGGTGTCCAACTATATATCAGACACCCACAGCTTACAGCCGGAGGGCTGGTGTCCAACTATATATCAGACACCCACAGCTTACAGCCGGAGGGCTGGTGTCCAACTATATATCAGACACCCACAGCTTACGGCCGGAGGGCTGGTGTCCAACTATATATCAGACACCCACAGCTTACAGCCGGAGGGCTGGTGTCCAACTATATATCAGACACCCACAGCTTACGGCCGGAGGGCTGGTGTCCAACTATATATCAGACACCCACAGCTTACGGCCGGAGGGCTGGTGTCCAACTATATATCAGACACCCACAGCTTACGGGCGGAGGGCCGGTGTCCAACTATATATCAGACACCCACAGCTTATGGACGGAGGGCCGGTGTCCAACTATATATCAGACACCCACAGCTTACGGCCAGAGGGCCAGTGTCCAACTATATATCAGACACCCACAGCTTACGGCCAGAGGGCCAGTGTCCAACTATATATCAGACACCCACAGCTTATGGACGGAGGGCCAGTGTCCAACTATATATCAGACACCCACAGCTTACGGCCGGAGGGCTGGTGTCCAACTATATATCAGACACCCACAGCTTATGGACGGAGGGCTGGTGTCCAACTATATATCAGACACCCACAGCTTACGGACAGAGGGCTGGTGTCCAACTATATATCAGACACCCACAGCTTACGGACGGAGGGCCGGTGTCCAACTATATATCAGACACCCACAGCTTATGGACGGAGGGCCAGTGTCCAACTATATATCAGACACCCACAGCTTACGGCCGGAGGGCTGGTGTCCAACTATATATCAGACACCCACAGCTTACGGACGGAGGGCTGGTGTCCAACTATATATCAGACACCCACAGCTTATGGACGGAGGGCCAGTGTCCAACTATATATCAGACACCCACAGCTTACGGACGGAGGGCTGGTGTCCAACTATATATCAGACATCCACAGCTTATGGACGGAGGGCTGGTGTCCAACTATATATCAAACACCCACAGCTTACGGACGGAGGGCCAGTGTCCAACTATATATCAGACACTCACAGCTTACGGACGGAGGGCTGGTGTCCAACTATATATCAGACACCCACAGCTTATGGACGGAGGGCTGGTGTCCAACTATATATCAAACACCCACAGCTTACGGCCGGAGGGCTGGTGTCCAACTATATATCAGACACCCACAGCTTAGGGACGGAGGGCTGGTGTCCAACTATACATCAGACACCCACAGCTTATGGACAGAGGGCTGGTGTCCAACTATATATCAGACACCCACAGCTTATGGCTGGAGGGCCAGTGTCCAACTATACATCAGACACCCACAGCTTATGGCTGGAGGGCCAGTGTCCAACTATATATCAGACACCCACAGCTTATGGCTGGAAGGCCAGTGTCCAACTATATATCAGACACCCACAGCTTATGGCTGGAGGGTTAGTGTCCAACTATATATCAGACACCCTCAGCTTATTGCCGGAGGGTTAGTGTTCAACTATATATCAGACACCCACAACTTATGGACGGAGGACCGGTGTCCAACTATATATCAGACACCCACAGTTTATGGACGGAGGGCTGGTGTCCAACTATATATCAGACACCCACAGCTTATGGACAGAGGGCTGGTGTCCAACTATATATCAGACACCCACAGCTTATGGCTGGAGGGCCAGTGTCCAACTATACATCAGACAACCACAGCTTATGGCTGGAGGGCCAGTGTCCAACTATATATCAGACACCCACAGCTTATGGCTGGAAGGCCAGTGTCCAACTATATATCAGACACCCTCAGCTTATTGTCGGAGGGTTAGTGTTCAACTATATATCAGACACCCTCAGCTTATTGTCGGAGGGTTAGTGTCCAACTATATATCAGACACCCTCAGCTTATTGTCGGAGGGTTAGTGTTCAACTATATATCAGACACCCACAGCTTATGGCTGGAAGGCCAGTGTCCAACTATATATCAGACACCCACAACTTATGGCCGGAGGGTTAGTGTCCAACTATATATCAGACACCCACAGCTTATTGCCGGAGGGTTAGTGTCCGACTCAGTCTCCCTCCTTCTATCCCTCCATACCTCACACCTGCTGAGGCCCACAGCAAGGTCATACACCTCAATTACCCTCTACAGAGAGAGGGGGGGAAGGGGGAGCGAGAGAGAGAACATGGGGATAGAGCAAGAGAGAGAGAGAAGGCGGTGAAGTCAGATTTCACGCTATCTTGAGCACTGGCTCGCACGCCCCAATGATTCCTGTCCTTTTATTTATGACGCCAAATGTTTAGTACCCGCTCTCCTCTCACGTTCCTTCCCTCTTTCTCTCCCCGGTCCTTTCCTTCTCATCCTCGCTGACTGTATAGTCAGCCATGTCCGTTTACGCCTTCCATCTATTCAATCACCTTTCCCCCGTGATCCACAACTCATCAATATAAAACAGCAGCTGTATATTAAACCTCTTCTAACAAAGAACTGCAGTCTTCAAGTGAACAGTAGAGCTCGTAAATGGGAGATTACAGAAATGGCTCTTACCTCATCTAGAAATGATGAGCGATTCATTTCTCAGTGGTAAGATAATGAACGCCTGGCTTTACAGCTATTGATCCTAATAGAGACGATGAACCCTTTGCCCTCGTGGGAATTGGCCAATGTGGATGGGGCTAAATTGCAGTGTTTCTTACAGAAGAAAGCATATGCATAACCTGGCAGCAGTTTGGAGATAATGGGGAAATGCTTCGACTCAAGGTTCACCCGACACGAGACGGAATCCAAACACCACACTGTTGATTTTATGTGCATTTGACATGTACTGTACTTTTCGCCGCATTTGCTGATCACGAAATCTGAAAATACTCTGGGTACATTCAGTGACATCAAGGAATATCCTTGGAAAATGTTGTGTAGGTGCAACATGAGAGAAAACAACCACAAGGGTTGAGTGAGAGGTCTAACTGGAGTCTCCAAGTGGACACACACCTCTCCAAGCTGGGCACAGTCCCCTAAACCATTCCAATGCACTTTCATGACTCAAAGAAGTCTTCAACTATAAGGTGCGTTTTGAGCTCTCCTAGCTGTGCCCGTTGAGGAACTAGAGGAAGCACACTTGCAGTTGTTTTGTTTGGAACACAGCCCTGCATCCCTGCCAACACAGAATTGACACAATCCAAAAACGGTCCATTATAAACCGCAATCTGGGTCAGGCGGGCATAATTTGAAAGCGCGTTCTATTGCCAACCTGACTGCTAAATGATCAAATACGATCTTACAGTGTTAGGTTTTCACAAGGCAAGTCGGAGAAGCAGAACATCATTTTGGTGCGCAGAGAACGGAGTCAGGAGTGCGTTCATACGCGACAAACACGGGCTCATCCTGTTCAGAACAAGCCAGGGTAGAACGCCATGCCCTCTTGTGACTGGGGATCAAACAGTGTGATCGTAAACGTTGACACTGTATATGACATGAGTTTTGGGATATGGAAATGTGATGTCCACATTTGGACTCACAGGTGTTTGGCTTGTATGGCAGTTATTATTATTATAACAGAGTCGACTCTTCATTTTCAGCATGTCCCTCACTCAGACAACAAAACCCCTGCAACAGTTGCTCAATTAGCGGGAGGGATGAGGACTTCTCGTCTGAAGTTTATAACGGCTGTCAGTCAAAACTCATACGGAGCTGTGAAGCGGAGACCCTGAGCTCTGACGTGGAGTATAGTGTGTTACTGCACAACCACTGCCTTCCAATTTAGAGAGAAGGAGAGAAAGGGGAGGGAAGATAAGGGTGAGGGTCAAGGGGAGTAGAGTGAGAGGGGAGGGAGTAGGGGATGAAAGAAGAGATGCAGACAGTCAAAGAGGGGAGAGAGAGGGGGAGAGAGAGAGAGAGAGGGTCTTGAGGCCTGCTCCTTGATCCAAAGGAGTGGGATCAGGTTACGTTGTCTGAGAGGAGACAGACAAGCCTGAAGACACACACACACACACACACTGAGAGCGAGAGAGGTCACAGTGCACCCGTTGCCCTCCACACACACATGCTTGTGAAAACAAACACACACACACACACACACACACACACACTCAGACAGAGTTTCTCTCGTAAACACTCACCAGAGCTAAGCGCGCACACAAAATGCAGTGGTTATGCTGCAAGTAACACATCTCTCACTGACACACATACTTCTTCATTGTCAAAAACACACGACATTCCCTCCTACCTCCACACAACCACACCGTCACACACACACGCCTCAGTAATGACCTACGAGTCAAAATGCCTAATACTCCAACAAAAAACAAAGACTTCACAGACCATTCTAACCGAATAACAGAATATAATAGAATACATATATGATAGAAAACGATATCACTAATATTCAGAGAACAAGTTCTACCTGACAGCTCAGCGTTGCCTGTCGTCTAGCAGCTTCTGTTCTCTCCGGCTACGGTAACCAGGCCGTTGTGTGTGTGTGTGGCAGTTATTTACAGTCAAGAGTCGTGTTATCTCAGCCGTTACACAACACAACCTAACTGGGGGTCAGAGTGCACTGGAGAACTGGGATAGACTGGCACACTAACACAGAGAGACAAAGTCTGCATCCCAAAGGGCACTCTATTCCCTACTTCATGCACTACTTTTGACCAGGGCCCAAAGTGTACCATATAAGGAATAGGTTACCATTTGGGATGCGGTCAATGTTCTACTATACAGTCACGTGAGGGATAGGGAGGACAGAGGGAGAGGGAGAGGGAGGGGGAAGAAAAAGAGCACAAGTGTCCTTGTTGTACAATGTCCTTGTTGTACAATGTCCTTGTTCTATGTTGAAAGTCTCTTGAAATCCAATGTATCATTCTTCTTCTTCTTCTAATTATTATTATTATCATTATTATTATAATTATTATCATTGTTATTATTCTCATTATTATTATAATTATTATCATTGTTATTATTCTCATTATTATTATTAGGTGGCTAGAAAATGGAGGAGTAGATAGGAGTGTAAAGACAAGGAGAAGAGGAAAGAACAGAAACACAAAGAACAGCAAAGCCTGACCATCAACCTGCAACATGACATGCCACATGCATGTTACACATCACAATATAATGCCCCTCCCCCTTGACCCCAATCTGACCCCTCTCTCCTCTCCGATCACGGTAATCACAAGCATCAATCCTCCCCTCCCCTCCCCTCGCTGCCCCCTTCTCCTCCTCTCCTCCCTCCATCTCTGGTAACGTAGTCAGGTTAATCCATTACTGTAAACAAATGGGCTGATCAATGAGAGCATCTCAGGGGTCACAGGGGTGACATGGAGGTCATGGGCAGAGGGGACAGACCATCTGCGGCGCGCACGCACATTCTGTTCTCCACAACCATGACCTGATCTACACCTATGATGAAGAACCCTGCACACACACACAAACAACGGGGAGGTCAAAGGTCGATGAGGCAATGTGTCATCTGGTGTGCGTGTGTGTATGTACAGTATGTATGTATGTATGTATGTGTGTAGGGTGCTTCATCATAGGTATAGAGTAGGTAATGGTTGTAGAGAGCAGGGTGGGTGAGTTACACTGGTCTAGGATGAGGGAGTCACTAGAGCAGTGTGATGATGCAACACAAGATCGCTCTGGTGAGGCACAAACTGTGTGCAAAGTACAGGAGACATACAGTACCAGTCAAATGTTTGGACACCTACTCATTCAAGGGGTTTTCTTAATTTTTACTATTTTCTACATTGTGGAATAACAGCGAGGACATCAAAACTGCGAAATAACACATATGGAATCATGTAGTAACCAAAAAAGTGTTAAACAAATCAAAATCTATTTCTCAAAGTAGCCACCCTTTACCTTGATGACAGCTTTGCACAGTCTTGGCATTCTCTCAACCAGCTTCACCTGGTATGCTTTTCCAACAGTGTTGAAGGAGTTCCCACATATGCTGCTTTTCCTTCACTCTGCGGGCCAACTCATCCCAAACCTTCTCAATTGGATTGAGGTCGGGTGATTGATAAATCACGACATTGTCACCAGCAAAGCACCACCACACTACCAAACCTCCTCCATGCTTCACGGTGAGAACCACACATGCCAGAGATCATCCGTTCACCTACTCTGCATCTCACAAAGACACAGTGGTTGGAATCAAAAATCAAAAATGTTGGACTCATCAGACCAAAGGACAGATTTCCACTATTATAATGTCCATTGCTTGTGTCTCTTGGGCCAAGCAAGTACAGTGCCTTGCAAAAGTGTTCACCCCCCGTGGCGTTTTTCCTATTGTGTTGCATTACAATCTGTAATTTAAATATATTTTTATTTGAATTTCATGTGATGGACATACACAAAACAGTCCAAATTGGTAAAGTGTCATTTTTAAGGCTGGTAACTCTAATGAACGTATCCTCTGCAGCAGAGGTAAACTCTGGGTCTTCCTTTCCTGTGGAGGTCCTCATGAGAGCCAGTTTCATCATAACGCTTGATGGTTTTCTCGATTGCAGTTGAAGAAACTTTCAAAGTTATTGAAATGTTCCAGATTGACTGACCTTCATGTCGTAAAGTAATGATGGACTGTCGTTTCGCTTTGATTATTTGAGTTGTTCTTGCCCTAATATGAAATTGGTCTTTACCATATAGGGCAATCTTCTGTACACCACCCCTACCTTGTCACAACACAACCGATTGGCTCAAACGCATTAAGAAGGAAATAAATTCCACAAATGAACTTTTAACAAGGCACACATGTTAATTTAAATGCATTCCAGATGATTACCTCATGAAGCTGGTTGAGAGAATGCCATGTGTGTGCAAAGGGTGGCAACTTTGAAGAATCTACCATCTAAAATAGATTTGGATTTGTTGAACACATTTTTTGGTTACTCCATGATTCCATATGTGTTATTTCCTAGTTTTGATGTCTTCACTATTATTCTACAATGTAGAAAATAGTAAAAATAAAGACAAACCCTTGAATGAGTAGGTGTGTCCAAACTTTTGACTGGTACCGTACCTATCATTGCACTCACACACACTGACAAGAATGCCTGCACGGCACGCGCACCCACACACACACACACACAAAATAACTTTAACTGAAAAATGCTGGTTTGGGCTGGTCCAACCTGATGAGAAACAACAGTCGTAAACAAAGGAAGGAGAGAAAAGAGGGAGAGAGAAAAAAGAGAATTACAGAGAGGAGTAAAAACACAGAGCATGGACTACAGACGGAGCAGTCAAGTGTGTGTGTGTGTGTGTGTGTGTGTGTGTGTGTGTGTGTGTGTGTGTGTTGTATAATGCTTGTAGATTTTGTTAAGGGCAATCCCACTCAAATACGCTGAGACTCTAACGTTCCACTTCAAAAATGTTACCAAACAAAAAAAAACATTGATTTCTAAGTTGAACAAACCATCCACATCCATGCACAAGGATTATTTGTAAAAATGTCCACAGAAAATTGGACAAAAACACCTTTAGTGGAAGAACTGTGCAGATGCTGTTTGGTAACAGGATTACGGTAAAATCTTCCATGTGACCATGTTTTAAAAAAAACTCTTAAATATATACTTTGAATTAAGGTTCATATGTCAGCTATGACATGACAGCTTGAGATAGAAACAATGTATTTTAGTTATTGAACAACATCTGCTACTGGAATTACATCCTGATATGTACTATACAGAAATGCATAATTATGAATCACAAAAAGTAGATATGTTCAGTACAGTACAGTAGAGTTTAGTACAGCACAGTAAAGTAGATATGTTCAGTACAGTACAACAGTACATTACAATGTACTCTACTCTGTGTTCTTTTGTACAGTACTGAACTCCATTCTACTGTACAGTACTCTAGAGTTGTACTCTAGAATGCTCTAGTTGTCTTTACCTTACAGTTCTGTACTCCACTGTACTATACTGTTCTCAACTGTACTGTACTATACTGTTCTCTACTGTACTATACTGTTCTCTACTGTACTATACTGTTCCATACTGTACTATACTGTTCTCTAGTGTACTCTACTGTTCCCTATTGTGCTATACTGTTCTCTACTGTACTGTACTATACTGTTCTCTACTGTACTATACTGTTCTCTACTGTACTATACTGTTCCATACTGTACTATACTGTTCTCTAGTGTACTCTACTGTTCCATACTGTACTATACTGTTCTCTAGTGTACTGTACTATACTGTACTATACTGTACTGTTCTCTACTGTACTGGACTATACTGTTCTCTACTGTACTCTACTACACTGATATCTTCTGTTCTCTACTGTACTGTACTACGCTGTTCTCTACTCCACTGTTCTCTACTGTACTATACTGTTCTCTACTATACTGTTCTGTTCTCTACTGTACTGGACTATACTGTTCTCTACTGTACTCTACTACACTGATCTCTACTGTTCCCTACTGTACTATACTGTTCTCTACTGTACTGTACTATACTGTACTATACTGTACTGTTCTCTACTGTACTGGACTATACTGTTCTCTACTGTACTCTACTACACTGATATCTACTGTTCTCTACTGTACTATACTGTTCTCTACTGTACAATACTGTTCTCTACTGTACTGTACTATACTGTTCTCTGCTGTACTCTACTGTTCCCTACTGTACTATACTGTTCTCTACCGTACTCTACTGTACTATACTGCTCTCTACGCCACTGTTCTCTACTGTACTATACGGTACTATAATGTTCTCTACTGTCCTATACTGTTCTCTACTGTTCCCTACTGTCCTATACTGTTCTCTACTGTACTATACTGTTCCCTACTGTACTCTACTGTACTGTACTATACTGTTCTCTACTGTACTGTACTATACTGTTCTCTACTGTACAATACTGTTCTGTTCTCTACTGTACTGTACTACACTGTTCTCTACTCCACTGTACTATACTGTTCTCTACTATACTGTTCTGTTCTCTACTGTACTATACTGTTCTCTACTGTACTGTACTATACTGTTCTCTACTGTTCCCTATTGTTCCCTACTGTACTATACTGTTGTCTACTCTACTATACTGTTTTCTACTGTTCCCTACTGTTCTCTACTGTACTCTACTGTTCCCTACTGTACTACACTGTTCTCTACTGTTATACTGTTCTCTGCTGTGCTCTACTGTTCCCTACTGTACTATACTGTTCTCTACTGTTCCCTACTGTACTATACTGTTCTCTACTGTACAATACTGTTCTGTTCTCTACTGTGATAAACTGTTCTCTACTCCACTGTACTATACTGTTCTCTACTGTATTATACTGTTCCCTACTGTACTATACTGTTCCCTACTGTACTATACTGTTCCCTACTGTACTATACCATTCTCTACTGTACTGTACTATACTGTTCTCTATTGTACTCTACTGTACTCTACTGTTCTCTACTCCACTGTACTATAATGTTCTCTACTGTACTATACTATTTTCTACTGTACTGTTCTCTCCTGTACTCTACTAAACTGTTCTCTACTGTACAATACTGTTCTGTTCTCTATTGTACTGTACTATACTGTTCTCTACTGTACAATACTGTTCTGTTCTCTACTGTGATAAACTGTTCTCTACTCCACTGTACTATACTGTACTATACTGTTCTCTACTGTATTATACTGTTCTCTACTGTGCTCTACTGTTCCCTACTGTACTATACTGTTCCCTACTGTACTATACTGTTCCCTACTGTACTATACCGTTCTCTACTGTACTGTACTATACTGTTCTCTATTGTACTATACTGTACTCTACTGTACTATACTGTTCTCTACTCCACTGTACTATAATGTTCTCTCCTGTACTCTACTAAACTGTACTCTACTGTACAATACTGTTCTGTTCTCTACTGTACTATACTGTACTGTTCTCTACTGTACTATACTGTTCTCTACTGTTCCCTACTGTACTATGCTGTTCTCTACTATACTATACTGTTCTCTACTGCATTATTCTGTTCTCTACTGTACTACACTGTTCTCTACTCCACTGTACTATACTGTTCTCTACTGTACTATACTGTTCTCTATTGTACAATATTGTTTTGTTCTCTACTGTACTATACTGTTCTCTACTGTACTATATTGTACTACACTGTTCTCTACTGTACGATACTGCTCTCTACTGTACCATATTGTTCTCTACTCTACTATACTGTTCTCTACTGTACTATACTGTTCTCTAATGTACTATACTGTTCTCTACTGTACTGTACTGTTCTCTACTGTACTGTACTATCCCCCACTGTACTATACTGTTCTCTACTGTACTATACTGTTCTCTACTGTGCTATACTGTTCCCTACTGCATTATACTGTTCTCTACTGTACTATACTGTTCTCTACTCCACTGTACTATACCATTCTCTGCTGTACTGTCCTAAACTGTTCTCTAATGTACTATACTGTTCTCTACTCCACTATACTATACTGTCTTCTACTGTACTGCACTATACTGTTCTCTACTGTACTATACTGTTCTCTATTGTACTATACTGTTTTGTTCTCTACTGTACTATACTGTTCTCCACTGTACTATACTGCTCTCTACTGTACTATATTGTTCTCTACTCTACTGTTCTCTACTATACTATACTGTTCTCTACTGTACTATACTGTTCTCTATTGTACTATACTGTTCTGTTCTCTACTCCACTACACTATACTGTTTTCTATTGTACTGCACTGTTCTCTACTCTAATATACTGCTCTCTACTCTACTATACTGTTCTCTACTGTACTATACTATTCTTTACTGTACTATACTGTTCTTTACTGTACTATACTGTTCTATATTGTACTATACTGTCCTGTTCTCTACTGTACTATACTATTTTCTACTGTATTGTACTATACTGTTCTCTACTGTACTATACTGTTCTCTATTGTGCTATGTTGTTTTGTTCTCTACTGTACTATACTGTTCTCTACTGTACTATATTGTACTACACTGTTCTCTACTGTACTATACTGCTCACTACTGTACCATATTGTTCTCTACTCTATTATACTGTTCTCTACTGTACTGTACTGTTCTCTACTGTACTGTACTATCCCCCACTGTACTACACTGTTCTCTACTGTGCTATACTGTTCCCTACTGCATTATACTGTTCTCTACTGTACTATACTGTTCTCTGCTGTACTGTGCTAAACTGTTCTCTACTGTACTATACTGTTCTCTACTCCACTGTACTATACTGTCTTCTACTGTACTGTACTATACTGTTCTCTACTGTACTATACTGTTCTCTATTGCGCTATACTGTTTTGTTCTCTACTGTACTATACTGTTCTCCACTGTACTATACTGCTCTCTACTGTACTATATTGTTCTCTACTCTACTATACTATACTGTTCTCTACTGTACTATACTGTTCTCTATTGTACTATACTGTTCTGTTCTCTACTCCACTACACTATACTGTTTTTTACTGTACTACACTGTTCTCTACTGTACTATACTGCTCTCTACTGTACTATACTGTTCTCTACTGTCCAAACTTGTGAAACATTGACGTCTATTGACGTCTAGTCCAGGGCGGACTGACCAAATTTCGACTACTTTTCAATGTCCTCGGACGTGCTCAGCGGGTGAGGATGTTTGTCAGTCGGTGCTCAGCGGGTGAGGATGTTTGTCAGTCGGTGCTCAGAGGGTGAGGATGTTTGTCAGTCGGTGCTCAGCGGGTGAGGATGTTTGTCAGTCGGTGCTCAGAGGGTGAGGGTGTTTGTCAGTCGGTGCTCAGCGGGTGAGGATGTTTGTCAGTCGGTGCTCAGAGGGTGAGGATGTTTGTCAGTCGGTGCTCAGCGGGTGAGGATGTTTGTCAGCCGGTGAGGATGTTTGTCAGTCGGTGCTCAGCGGGTGAGGATGTTTGTCAGTCGGTGCTCAGCGGGTGAGGATGTTTGTCAGTCGGTGCTCAGCGGGTGAGGATGTTTGTCAGTCGGTGCTCAGCGGGTGAGGATGTTTGTCAGTCGGTGCTCAGAGGGTGAGGGTGTTTGTCAGTCTGTCCAGACTGTTTTCACAGTCTTGCTTTTACCACCAGACAACAGAAAGAGAAAGAAACCCGTTATGAGATGAACATGACAGTATGCCAGTGGAAGGGAGGACATTAGCAGGTGACCCAACTGTGGTTTGTGGATACTATGATTTCCCATTGTAGCCAAGTCAGTTGAAGTCATTCTGTTACAGATATTTATCACAACATGGGGGAGTTCAGTAGTAAGTGTTTGTGTATTCATAAGAAGAACAAGCCGATACAAATCAACCGTACAAAAACAGAAGAGAGAGATCCACAAATGGACAATTATAGACTAGGAAAAATACACTTTCAGTCATGTCAATAAAAGCAGTAAAAATATATGCATATAAAGATACAAAAATATATTATATACCCCCACACACACACACTGACTAGTGCCCGGAACAACCCCAAACACCCACCTATACCAGCAGCTACAAACAGTCTCACTAGCCCTGGCGCTCTCGCTCTCTCTCTCTAAAGATACAAAAATATATTATATGTTAGCTCTTAATGCCATGAACTCTTTATGAGTTTGCCATGGTTACATTCCTCAGGTTTACCTTGGTTCTATTAGTAGATCATGTGTAATGGAATGTCACTTCCAAATGAATTTAACCAAAAAAGATAGTGTAGGACAGGGGTTGGCAAAGGGCGGCCCACAGATCAGAAACGGTCTGCCAGTGATTTATTTTGGCACTCAAAAAAATAGATATATATTTTGGAGGGGCACCACATTTAACATGCTCCTATGGACTTCACATGTTGGTGTTCATTGGTTATTTTATTTACATTTACATTTACATTATTATTCTCCCCACATCTCTCTCTCTCTGTGTCTCTCTCTCCCCCCATCTCTCTCTCTGTCTCTCTCTCCCCCCATCTCTCTCTCTCTCTCTCTGTCTCTCTCTCCCCCATCTCTCTCTCTCTCTCTGTGTGTCTCTCTCTGTGTCTCTCTCTCTCTGTGTCTCTCTCTCCCCCCATCTCTCTCTCTCTGTGTCTCTCTCTCCCCCCATCTCTCTCTCTCTGTGTCTCTCTCTCCCCCCATCTCTAACTCTCTCTCTGTCTCCCTCTCGCCCATCTCTCTCTCTGTCTCTGTCTCTCTCTCCCCCATCTATCTCGCTCTCTCCCTGTCTCTCTCTCTCCCCCCCTCTCTCTCCATCTCTCTCTGTCTCTCCCCTCTCTATCCCTGTCTCTCTCTCTCTCTGTATCTCCCCCCCTCTGTCTCTCTTTCTCTTAGTCTCTTGCTCTCTCTCTCTCTCCCTCTATCTCTCTCTCTCCCTCAAACACTCCCTATTTCGTTCCATTGACCTCTTTTATCAACTCCCTCCACACACATTATGTAACAGACGCTAAAACTACACTCTGTTGCACAGTTAACCTTTAACAGAGAGACATACAATCGCTCCCAGGAGCACACCAACACGCATGCTCAACCCGTCACACCCTCAAGGGAACAGATGCCAAGAAAGCTGTACCACACAAACACACATGCACATATACAAATACACAATCACACACACTGTATGTTGTAAGGAGGGAGAGCTCCTATATTAGTTGGAGAGCGAGGGAGTGAGTAAAGGGGTGTAGGTAATAAGTGATGTGAGTGTGTGTGTACAGAGATGTCCCTACCGTGACTTGGTGATGTGTAGAGTGTGTGTGTACAGAGATGTCCCTACCGTGACTTGATGATGTGTAGAGTGTGTGTGTGTGGGTGTACAGAGATGTCCCTACCGTGACTTGGTGATGTGTAGAGTGTGTGTGTGTGTACAGAGATGTCCCTACCGTGACTTGGTGATGTGTAGAGTGTGTGTGTGTGTACAGAGATGTCCCTACCGTGACTTGGTGATGTGTAGAGTGTGTGTGTGTGTACAGAGATGTCCCTACCGTGACTTGGTGATGTGTAGAGTGTGTGTGTACAGAGATGTCCCTACAGTGACTTGGTGATGTGTAGAGTGTGTGTGTACAGAGATGTCCCTACCGTGACTTGGTGATGTGTAGAGTGTGTGTGTACAGAGATGTCCCTACAGTGACTTGGTGATGTGTAGAGTGTGTGTGTACAGAGATGTCCCTACCGTGACTTGGTGATGTGTAGAGTGTGTGTGTACAGAGATGTCCCTACCGTGACTTGGTGATGTGTAGAGTGTGTGTGTACAGAGATGTCCCTACCGTGACTTGGTGATGTGTAGAGTGTGTGTGTGTGTACTGAGATGTCCCTACCGTGACTTGGTGATGTGTAGAGTGTGTGTGTGTGTACTGAGATGTCCCTACCGTCACTTGGTGATGTGTAGAGTGTGTGTGTACAGAGATGTCCCTACCGTGACTTGGTGATGTGTAGAGTGTGTGTGTGTGTACAGAGATGTCCCTACCGTGACTTGGTGATGTGTAGAGTGTGTGTGTGTGTACAGAGATGTCCCTACCGTGACTTGCTGGAGCGACTGGAACCCATTTACTTAACTAAACAAACCGCAGTCTCTCTCTATCTAAGAAATCATGTGTCTTCTTCTTGAGTAGGTCTTTGTTTCTATGTCTCTCTTATGTCTCTCTTTGTTTCTCAGTTCTCTCTCTGTCCCTCACACTCGTTCTCTATCTGGTCTCTTTCTGTCTGTCTGCTTCTCTCGCTCATCTAGACAAACCTGAGCAAACAAGGAAGTCCGTCCCATCATGTGGATTTGGCTTTCCTCCAATCCAGTATCCTTGTCTCCCCTCTCTCAGCCCTAACCCCCAGTCTATAGCCTTGTCCCTATCCTCAACCCCAGCCTCAACCCCAGCCTCAGCCCCAGCCTCAACCCAGGCGCCAGCCAGTAAGCCAGACACCCCTAACCCACACCCTGCCGTCTCTCTCTGTCTCTCTCTCTGTGTTTGTCTATTCCTCCTCCTCCTGTTGCTAAAGCACATCGCCAGGCAGCTCACCCCTCCCCCTCTCGTTCACTCTAGCTCTCTCTCCCTTTCTTCTCCAGGCAGCACACTCAATCACCTCCCCCCCCTCCCCCCACCCCCCACCATCACCGCCTTCATTCCAATGAATGCACAATCCACCCTTCAGCCATGGGGGACTGGCCCGAGGGTTGGCACACACACACACACTCTCACACCCATCTGTGTGTGC